>NC_056726.1:1275049550-1275304202 GCF_019279795.1 Protopterus annectens | reverse complement strand
TTACAAAAGGATGTTCTTTTTGGTACTAATGCTGAGGATATATTACGAAAAATGGAAGAGAAAGCCAAATCTATGCAAACAGTCAAAGCTTTCTTACAGGTCCAGCCACCACGATTTAGCAGGAATTGGCCATTAAAAAACTGGTCCTTTCCAGCCACTGACAAGCCCCAAAGAGGCAGATACAGACGCGGAAGGGGCAGAGGGCAATCACAAGGGTCATACAGAGGCAGACAATGGCAATCTCCAGCACCAAGAGGTGGTGAAGACAGTGAACAACAATACAGGAAGCAAACTCAATGACTCCCTCATTTCCATGCCAAGCAAGTCTCAACTGGCAGCACCTTTGGGAGGGAAACTAGCATTATTTGCAAGCAATTGGCATATTGTCACAACAGACAAATGGATACTGGACATTATAAACAGAGGCTACAAATTTCAATTTCACACTCTTCCAAAAATAAGAGGCATGCCAAACCTACCACAAAATCAAAGGGTAGAGGCATAACTGCAAATTTTAAAGCTCCTAAACATGAGGGCTATACAAAAGGTACCTACGCACCAACAAGGTCAAGGTTTTTATTCAAGACTTTTCCTGGTACCGAAAAGGAACCGACTGGAGACCCATTCTGGACTTATCAATCCTAAACACATTTCTACTCGTACCAAAATTCAAGATGCTCACATTACAGCAACTTCTTCCCATGCTGGGCAAGGAGTTTTGGCTGGTAACATTGGACCTCAAGGAGGCATACCTGCATGTCCCAATCAGACAAAGCTGCAGAAGATACCTCAGATTTCTTGCAGGTTCAATCCACTATCAATTCTCTGCATTGCCCTTTGGCTTATCTACTGCGCCCAGAGTATTCACCAAGTGCCTGGCATCTGTGATTGCCTATTGCAGACTTCAAGGGATACAAATTTACCCTTATCTGGACGACTGCCTGATCCAAGCGGACAGCAAACATATACTACTGGAACATCTGGCATATGTGACACTGTTACTGCTTTCTCTGGGTTACACCATCAACAAGGAGAAATCAAAGCTAACACCTTCTCAGAAAATAACCTTCCTGGGTGCCAGCTTGGACACAAACACCCGGATGGCATACCTTACGCCAGAAAAACAAGGGCAATTATCTCAGTACTTCAAAATACTAGCAAAAAGTACCAGGCTTACTGCAAGGAAAATCCTGCAGGCTCTGGGATTCATGGCATCTTGCATTCTTCTAATCCCGTATGCAAAGCTGCATATGAGGAAACTTCAATGGTACCTAAAAAATCTATGGTCTCAACACAGTCACAGCTTGGAAGCAATCATTCCAATAATTCCCTGTCTACAAAAGGAATTCCTATGGTGGGCCCAAGCATGTCAAATAAACACAGGTCTCCCATTCTGCAAGCCTCAAGCAAAACAAGTCATAACCGCAGACGCCTCAGATTACGCCTGGGGGGCGCACATGAAGGACAGGTGCATTCAGGGCAGATGGCCCCAAAAGGAAAAGCACCTACACATCAATCAAAAAGAAATGCTGGCAGTAATAAATGCAATGACAGCTTTCAAGGACTTCCTGCATCCAGGACAATTGCTCATAAGAACAGACAACACCACAGTAATGTGGTACATAAACAAACAAGGAGGAACTCACTCATACCCCTTGTGCAGACTAGCCATGACTCTTTGGAACCTGGCTCTAGAAAGACAAATCGAACTTCAAGCACAGTACTTGCCAGGAATGGAAAACACACTGGCAGACACTCTGAGCAGAAATATGACAGATCCACACGAATGGAAGCTACATCCACAGGTGTTTACGGAGATAGTCCAAGCGTGGGGGAGACCAGATATAGATCTTTTTGCCTCCCACAGAAACCATCAATTGAAAAGGTTTTGTTCAAGGACCTTCCATCCAAAGGCCTGGAAAGTGGACGCACTTTCATTCAGTTGGACAACATGGACAGTTTATGCATTCCCACCTCTGCCTCTTCTGCCCAAGGTACTTTTGAAAGCAAGGACAGACAAACCGAGGATGATACTGATTGCTCCAGACTGGCCAAGGCAACACTGGTATCCACTCCTGAGGAGCCTAACACATACTCCTCCCTGGTCCCTGCCTCTAATACCTCTCCTGCTGACGCAGAACAACTACAACACCCTTCACAGCCAGCTGAAAACACTCAACCTCGCTGCATGGAAAATTCCTTAACACCACATCAAACTCTACTCTCCAAGGAGAGTGCAGGATGTCATTTTGGAGGCCAGAAGACCATCTACTAGAAAAGCTTACTCCGCAAAATGGAAGCGGTTTTGCTGTTGGAATGAGAAAAAAGGACAGGACCCTAGAAAATTGAACTTGCCTCAGGTTCTACAGTACCTAGCTGAACTACTGAGCAGTGGACTTTCATTTTCTTCAATCAAAATACACGCCTCAGCCATTTCTGCAGAATTCAACACGGATCCTCCTTTATTCTCACATCCACTCTTACGGCAGTTCCTCAGAGGGGCTAAGAATATAAGACCTCCAAGGAAACAACCAATACCAGCCTGGGACCTTAATTACATACTAGAAAAATTAACATTGCCTCCCTTTGAACCTGCTGCTTCAACAGATCTACAATATTTGTCCTGGAAAACAGCTTTCCTTCTGGCCATCACTTCAGCTCGTAGGGTTTCTGAACTACAGGCCCTCATGGCGGTGCAGCCATTCCTCATCTTCCATCAGGACAGGGTTTCCCTTCGTACCAACCCATCCTTTATGCCTAAAGTGGTATCTAGGGTAGCCTTAAACCAAGCCATACACCTTCCAACCTTTTATCCTAACCCTCAAAACAAAGGGGAAAGGCTGCTTCACTCTTTAGACATCCATAGGCAGCTACGTTACTATTTGGACAGAACAAAGTCCTTCAGGAAATCAGACCAACTTTTTGTGTCCTATGCCGTAGGGGCTCCAGGGAAACCGGTTACCAAACAGACCATTTCCAAGTGGATTGGCCACTGCATACGTTTTTGTTACTCCTATCATGGGAAACCTGTCCCTACTGGTATCAGATCTCACTCCACCAGGGCCACAGCCACCTCTACAGCCTTCCTCAGAGGTGTGCCTACTAAGGATATCTTGGAGGCAGCCACTTGGAGTTCTGTACATACCTTCACAAAACACTACCATCTGCCCTTATATTCCAGAACAAGAGCAGGTTTTGCCACTGCTGTTTTGCAGGGCATTCTGGCTCAACCCAGTTCCTCATAGTACCTACCACCCTATGCATAGCTTTGGGACTCTACCCATCTGTCATTACTGCAGCTGTATGCACGATGAACATAGTACAGTTTTGTACCTACCATAAATGTAGATGTTCGAGTGCTAATACAGCTGCAGTACAGGTTTCCCTCCCTCCTTCCCCTCTTGGTAAGGTCATGGGGCCTAAAAACCTCTTCATACCTCCTGACTGGGTTATCCTGCTATGTTTTATTTGCTTGCTTTTGTGGATTAGCTTTATTTATGTATTGCCTTTTTTTTGGGGGGCACCTGACATCTGGGGCAAGAAAGACTGAAGAACATGGCGTCGGCTGTGTCTTATATACTCTGGCCTTCCTGACGTCAGAAGAGTAAGCGACAACAACCGACGCCGGACCAAGACTTTGGAATTCGGCCGACCGAGGGACTGCCTGACGGCTGAAAACCCATCTGTCATTACTGCAGCTGTATTAGCACTCGAACATCTACATTTATGGTAGGTACAAAACTGTACTTTTTATCTTTCCAAAGTCAGGTATAGCCTCTCTAACATTAGAACCTATAGTTTTAAACTACACTCTGTAACCTTTACTTGCTAGCCCCAACTTGTAGTTTTCTTTAGTTTTGTTTTTTTTTTTCTTTTCTTTCAGTAAATAAGCTTGTTTTTTCTCAGGCTATTTTACCTGCTCACTGACTCCTCTCTGGTCTTTTTCTTAACATGGGAGATAATTTTTCTAACAAAGTAGCTCACTGAGACTCGCAACATCTATATTTTGTTTCTGCTAAACACACACTTTAACCCCGCCCCACCTCCCTCTCACATCCGGATCTATGTTTTATGTTTCTGTACTCCCTGCGGGTGCCAGTTTTAAAGTACATCTATACAATTACTCTCGCTGCATGTCCTCCAAGGAAGCATGCTCCCCATGTAAGTCTCCAGCAATCTCCTGGATATTTCTTATATAAAATTTAGCTACAATGTTATTTATATAGCTGCTGATATCTGTATGTGGTTGCCATGTACTGTATCACTGTTTTTTATTGTTTAATGAGTGCTATTTGTACTCTGGTCTACATACCTATAGAAATGGCGTGTGTTACATTTAGCTACCTTACCTTAAATTCAGCATTTCCCACTGCCAACTGAACACTTTGTTACTAGCAGTACCTGGATGTTCGGAAGCAAGTGAGGCTGAACTGAGCTATGCATTGTGTATATTAAGTTGTCAGTAGCTCTAATTTTGTATATTGATATAGTCTGCTAATTAAAGATGTAATGTGATCCTATCTCGCCTACATTCTCTACAGATGGGTTCGGAGCCGATCCTCGGCTCCGACTCGGCACTATACTATAGAACGCAGTCTCTTATTGGCTGAGTTACCTCATATCCCAGGATGCACCACCACTACCTCCCCAGATCTCGTTTGCTGCTTTCCAGCATAGACGTGGTCTCGGACTTGGCTGAGCTAAGTACCTCTAGTTTGAAATTTCTGTCAGATTTCTTTCTGAAACTCACCCAAAAGCTGTTTTAACAGCTATTGTTGTTGTACGTTTGTGTTTAGATAATATTTTGTGGTAAATTGTGTTTGTTTGTCGAGTAGGAAGGTTCCGTTTAAGTTAGAGGGGCCTAGCCCTACTTTAGGCGTTTGAGTTAGAGCCTAGTTTTTTGTCAGTGTTTTTTCTTGTTAGTCTGTATTGTTAATTGTCGAAACCATGGCTAAAGAACATAGACCCTCTGGTTTCAAAAAATGTGTCAAGTGTAGCTATAAGATGTCAATCACAGATGATCATTCCCTGTGTGTCTATTGTCTAGGCCCTAAACACCTACAGGAGTCTTGTAGCGTTTGCCACGCTTTTTCCTCTCGAGTCCTCCAAGAGAGGAAAAACAAATTGATTTTAAAAGGGCTCATTGCCCCTTCGTTTGAGGAAGCCTTGTCCTCTTCTTCTTCCCCTTCTGCAAAGAAGAAAAAATCGTCGGCTCCGACCAGCCCGTCGGAACCAACAGCCAAAAAGTCTAGGCAGGCTTCTCCGTCGGCTCCACGGACTTCGGAGCCGAGGGCGGAACGGTCTGCCTCGATGCCTCCAGCCTCAACTCCCCTGACCTTGGAGTCGAGAGCTCGGACATCGAGAGGTGGGTCACCTTCATCGGCTCCACTGACTTCGGAGCCGATGAGGATTGCCCGCTCAGACACTTCCTCTTCAGAGCCGAAGTCCACATCGGCTCCGAGGGAGATTGCAATAGTGGAATCTCCCTCGGCACCGATACGTCTCGAGCCTTTACGGAGCCGGTTCCCTACTCTTTCGGAGCCGGCGGAGAAGTCGACTCGGACCCGATCGGTCTCCTCCCGTTCTTCAAGGATGTCCGATTCGGACGTAGACAGGGTGCTTCAGAAGCTCTTCCAGTCACCGGTCTTTGCTAAATTGATCTCGACTCCTGCCCAGTTGGCTTTGGAGCCGATCCCCTATCCTTCTACTACCATTCCTCCTCCGACAGCCTCGGCGCCGTTGGAGTCGGTGTTGGACGCGGTCAAAGTTATCGAGTCGGCTCCGACTTTAACTTCAACTCCGTCCCTTGGGTCGGGGTTCGGTACATGAACTTCCTCAGTCGGCCCCGGGGGGGAGGCTTCGGATTCGACCCTTTTGGTTCCGAGCCCCTCTCTCGGTGCGTCGGCTGCGGGGGCTCCTGTTGCTGTTGTGGCCTCGGGGATAGCACCTTCCCAGGATTCTGGGGGTCCTGCCTTCGATGCCATGAGAAGTGCCTTAGCCAAATCCTCTTTGGCCACTTCGACCTTTCCACCACCACCCCCTTCCTTGGATGTGGTGACTGGCGTTTCTGGAGTCCCCCTGTCTCGCGACAGCGGAGCCCCTGGGCCTGAGGTTACCCCCATTGGTGGTTCCCTTCTTCCTGGAGGTTCCTCCGACTCTCCTTCGGAGGAACCACCCAGGAAGAGACTGCGTAAGAGGAAGCACGTCGACTCCCCTGACGAGTCCCTCATGTCAGATACCGACCTCGATGATGCGGAGTGGTCCCCAAAGTCGTCATCGGAAGATGTCTCCTTTGCTGACATCTTAGAAATCCTTAAACACCGAGGCGATTGGCAATCCAAACCCCCTTCCGCTGAGGAGTCTGTGTTCCTCAAGGCCTTCGGGGCTCAGCCCTCCGCCTCCTGGGTGTCTCCGCCCTTCGATGAGCTTCTGGATTTGATCTCTCGAAGGGCGTGGGAACACCCGGATTCTGTGGAACCGGTGCCAGCTCGTCCCAACAAGTTTCTTTCAGCACCCCCGGACAAGGAGTTCTTATCTAAGGGTGTGGCTGTAGATGCTATGGTGGTGGCATCTGCCACCCAACAAGATGTGGCAGAGGCTTCGACGTCCATCCATCCCCCTAATAAGGAGTCTAGGAGCATGGATCGGTACGGCAAGCGTACCCTTACTTCAGCGGCCTTTACGTTAAGGTCTCTGAATTACTTGGCACACTTCACCAGACTACAGAGAGATCTGATCAAGGAGCTGTCGGATGCCCTCTCGGGTAACTTACCTGATCAATTAACGCAGACAGTTAATTCTCAGTTGGCTACCCTATCCTCTTTATCTAATTCGTCCATGAGGCTCATTTCCTATGCGGCCGAAGGGGCGAGTAGAGCGGCGGGAACAGGTGTTGCTCTTCGGAGACAAGCCTGGTTACGCCTGTGTCATTTTGCGGAGGCCTTTAAGTCTTCCTTTGCCGATGCCCCCTTTGATGGGTCCGCTTTGTTTGGTCCCAAGGTAAAGGACACGTTGACTCGCTGTGAGCAGGAGGGTAAGACCTTGGCTGCCGTGGGGGCCCATTTTTCCACTCCTGTCAGGCCTTATCCCAAGGCCAGGAGGGGAGGGAAGATGTGATTCCGTAAGTCTCAGAAGCCTTACTCGCCGCAGCAGAGCGATCCCCCTTCTAGAGGCAGAGGAGGGGGAAATTTTTCAGGGAGACGCCGTCCCAGAGGCGGCGGAGGCCCCCGCAACACTGGAGACCACGAGTCCTTTCGTGGCTCCTCCTCCTTCCAGCATCCCTGAAGGAGTGCCCGACTGTGCAGCTCCGGAGCCAGTCGGGGGTCGTTTCTCGAAGCACCTAAAGGCCTGGGAAAACATTACTCAGGACCAATGGGTGCTTCGAATCATTGCCGGAGGTTACTCCATCCCCTTTCTTCAACCACCCCCATCAGTCCAAAGAATCCTGGACCCACCACCCAGTCAACGGGATCATGCAGCCGACGAAGTTTCAAAGCTGCTTCAAAAAGGAGTCATCCAACCTGTCCCCGCAGACCAGGCGGATCAGGGACTTACTCAAGATTCTTTCTGGTGTCAAAAAAGACCGGGGACTTGAGACCCATTTTGGATCTCAGCAAACTGAACCGATTTGTAAAAAAGTCCAAATTCCGGATGGTCACTTTACAATCCATTCTCCCACTGTTGGAGAAAGGAGTCTGGATGTGCTCCATAGACCTCAAAGACGCCTACTATCACATTCTGATGGATCAGGCGTCGAGGAGACACTTACGCTTCAGCCTGGGAGACAGTCATTTTCAATTCCGGCTGCCCTTTGGTCTCACCACAGCCCCCATGGTGTTTACCAAATGTTTGGCAGTCGCGACTGCTCACTTGAGAAGTCTAGGATTCCAGGTGTTTCCATACCTAGACGACTGGCTCCTAACTGCCGCCTCCAGGCATCTACTCTTGCAAAATTTGGCAGCCACGATAGCACTGGGCAATTCCTTAGGAATCACCTTCAATTGGTCAAAATCTGTATTGCAACCATCTCAGCGTATTCTGTTCATCGGTGCAGAAATAGATTCAAGGCAGATGCGAGTCTATCTTCCTGCAGAAAGGATCATAACGCTTCAGTCCCAAGTCCGAACTCTGCTCCTCAGGCGTCGAGCTCCAGCAAGAATGGTCCTGCAACTGTTGGGCTCCATGGCAGCCACCATTCTTCTGGTCCCCTTGGCAAGGTTGCACATGAGGATACTTCAGTGGCTCCTCTCGGTCCAGTGGTCTTATCAGGACCTTCCCCTCAGTCACCACATTCTGATCACGGACACGTGCAAACAGGATCTCCGTTGGTGGCTTATAACCCCCAACCTGAATCAAGGGTGACCCTTCGTCCCGCCACTCCCCTCTGCCACGCTGACTACGGACGCCTCCCAGACAGGGTGGGGGGATCATTATCTGGACAGGTCGGTCCAAGGCACGTGGCACCCCGACGAGAGTCTTCTTCATATCAATATCCTGGAGATGAGGGCGGTGCTCTTAGCGTTGCAAGCACTGCACAATCACCTCCCCCAGGGTACAATTGCCATTCAATCCGACAGCATGTCGGTAGTCTGGTACCTAAACAAACAAGGAGGAACCAGGTCCTATCCCCTTTGCAGAGAGGCCATGAGAATATGGGATTGGGCGATTGCTACCAAGCGTTTTCTAATGGCAACGCACATTCCGGGGAAGTCCAACGTGTTAGCCGACAGACTGAGCAGAACTATTCTCTCCCCTCACGAGTGGTCCTTGAACAACAGAGTGACAACACAGATTTTCACGAGATGGGGAGTCCCTGTTGCGATCTCTTTGCAAACCCCTCAATGCGAAGTGTCATCACTTCTTCACTCTAACCCCACTTTGGGGATTCCCAAGGGCGCTCTTGTCCACGATTGGCCCTCCGGTCTGCTTCGCCTTTCCACGGTTCCCCTTCTCCCCAAGGTGATTCAGAAGGCGATTCGCTTGAAAAGCAAGATGATTTTAATCGCCCCATACTGGCCTCGACAAATCTGGTTCCCCTTCCTTCACAGATATGCATTGGAGGGTCCTTGGTTCCTGGACCAAGTTCCGGACCTCTTGACTCACCAGTCAGGACAACTCCATCAGTCCCTCCATTCGTTGAAGTTGACAGCCTGGCTACTCCTCTTCCAACCATAATTAGGACCCACTCTTTGGCTCCTGAAGTCATACACATTTTGTCTTCAGCCCACAAGACTTCTACGAAGAAAATATATAGCAGTAAATGGAAGAGATTTGCTATTTGAGCCCAGCTCCGAGGATTAGACCCAATGACAGCCTCGGTATCTGAAGTACTCAAATTTTTAGCCTCCCTGTTCCAGCAAGGCTGCTCAGTATCTACCATTAAGGTACAATTGGCGGCTATTTCTAATTTTCATGAAAATGTGCAACCTCCCTTAATGAGCGACAAGCTTTGTAAAGCCTTTATTAAAGGAACTTGGCTTTTACGACCCCCATTTCCCAACCTGCACCTCAGTGGGATCTGAACGTGGTATTAGGTGCCTTAACCTCGCCACCCTTTGAGCCGGCAGCTACCTGCGACCTCAAATTCCTTTCTTGGAAAACTGCACTTCTAGTTGCTATTACTTCAGCAAGACGGGTTTCAGAGCTTCAGGCTCTATGTGTAAAACCACCTTACCTGGTGTTCCACAAGGATAGAGTATCTCTTAGGACAAACCCATCCTTTATACCCAAGGTTTGTTCTAGTTTCTGTCTACAGCAATCGATGGAGCTGCGGTCTTCTTTCCCAAATATTCCAACAGAGCTGAATACACTTTTCACTGCTTAGATGTGCACAGGCAATTGCGCTTCTATTTGGATAGGACACACAAAGCTCGGAAATCAGATCAACTGTTTGTGTCCTTTTCAGATAACAGATTAGGCAAAGCCATCACTAAAGGCACTATTGCCAAGTGGATCAGGGACTGCATCACTCACGTTTATCTCATCTCAAACAAGCAGCTCATAGCTCCTGTAAAAGCTCATTCCACTAGAGCTATGGCCACCGGCAGCCTTTCATTCCAAGCTCTCTATTAGCGATATTTGTGCGGCTGCCACGTGGACATCTTCACACACCTTTGTTTCTCACTACAAATTAGATGTGGCATCCAGGGGTCGAGCTTCCTTCGGTTCCACAGTACTCAGGAGTGTTTTCCAATGAGCCACCAGGGAATTAGGTGCTAGGGACGCTGTCCCATCTGTAGAGAATGTAGGCGAGATAGGATCACATTACATCTTTTAGTTATGTACTTACCATAACTTTAGATGTATGGGATCCATCTCTTCATTCCTAATAACCCACCCTCCATCCCCCTGCCTTGAAGACCAGGAGAGACCGGACGGTCCGAATCTGTTTTCTTTCCTCTCTTGAAAGACCTGAGTATGTTATGACAATAGTATGTCTCTGTGGATATGAGTGCGGACAAACGAGATCTGGGGAGGTAGTGGTGGTGCATCCTGGGATATGAGGTAACTCAGCCAATAAGAGACTGCGTTCTATAGTATAGCGCCGAGTCGGAGCCGAGGATCGGCTCCGAACCCATCTGTAGAGAATGTAGGCGAGATGGATCCCATACATCTAAAGTTATGGTAAGTACATAACTAAAAGTTAATTGCTATTGTCTGTGTTTCTACCATACAGTCTGCTTTCTTTCTCAAGCTTAGTAATATATATTTGCCTATCTGCTTTGTACTTTTCCTTTTTCTATAGAAGCATGGAGACCATGTAGAACTGCTGTGACAGTATTTAGTACTTTTGCTGACACAGTCTATCACACTGTTTAGTCAGGTATTATATCTGTATTTCTGTAGTGCTAATATCAGACAATTTTACCATTAATATACGTTGCTGCAAGCTGGTTTTATGTTTGGTTTTATTCTTTCAACTGACCTAGTGTTGTAATAATGTTGTTTCACATATAACTCTTTTCTGTCTTTATTTTTTCTCTTCCCCTAGTCTTCCAGCAATATTTCCTTGCTAATACTCAGTCTTCTATACTGAATCTGAGTCCGTCACAAGACCGACGTCCCAACCACTCTTAAAAGGAACTGTACCCATCTTTATTTGTACCAAAGTATGTTATAAATGATGTTCTACATCAGGTTATTAGTGTTTTAAATGCTAAGTTTCTTCTTCATACTCTATGAGAGCATGTTACCAGGAACAGCAGTATCCCTTATCCCCTACCTAGTGGAAACCCTTTAGGATCCCCATTTTTACATTTCTGAATAACTCTGAATGTGTTATCTCACCCACTAATAGGTTCCGTGCAGTTTTTATTACTGACTGGCTTTTTCTCATTTTTCTTTCTCCAGTTTTGACTAGTTTTATCTTTCCAAAGTCAGGTATACCCTCTCTAAATATTAAAGCCTATAGTTTTAAACTACACTCTGTAACCTTTACTTGCTAGCCTCCACTTGTAGCTTTCTTTAGTTTTGTTTTTTCTCTCTCGTTTTTTTTCTCAGTAAATAAGCTTATTTGTCCTCAGCCTATTTTACCTGCTCACTGGCTCCTCTCCGGTCTTTTTCCTTAACATGGGAGATAGTTTCTCTAACAAAGTAGGTCACTGAGACTTGCTCAAACTTGCTCCATTTGCCCTTGTTTTTTCCTAACAAAGTAGCTCACTGAGACGTGTGCAAACCCACTCCATTTGCCTTCGGTTTTTCTAACAAAGTAGCTCAGTGAGACTCATGCAAACCCACTCCTTTTGCCTTCGCTACACTCAGGCTCACTCCGCTCCGCTACCTTCCCCCCCATTCCCACCCACCCCTGCATACACTAAATTTATAGGTAACTCCTTTATAAAGGCGCTTCCTTCTTCCTTCCACTATCCAGTAATAACATTCCTTTACACCATATACACAATCCCTTCCTCTTTCTAAGTCTTATCCTCTTACCTCACACCCCACCCTCCCATTTCTACCCAATCATAATAGAACTCAGCTCTCCCCTCTGATTTAGAGATTCTCACTTCTCTACATCTTCTAACTAACTACACTATACACACCCCTTTACCCATCACTCTCATATCTTCTTTCTCATCAGTACATCTACTCTTTTCCTCTTTCACTATCTGATACACCCCTATATATCCCTTAATTAAATCTGATACACTCTTTCATATCCCATAATTAAATCTACGCCTCTATTAACAGTTTTATTTCTCTTATCACTTACAAGTCACCCATACAAGACAACAGCATGATACTATACCTCCTCTTAACACCCATCCCACTCTTCCTCTCTGAGTTGCCATCCTATCACACTATCCTACTATACCGTCCAACATCACCCACTATTACCCACACTGTATCACCCTGCTATTCAATTTCACCCCTGTCTCCCCCTCCCTAAGTTCTCCTACATTCAGCTTCATAAACCAAAACATTTCAATATTCCTCTCTCCTCTCCCAAACGTAGGCCCAAATCCACTGCCTACTACTTTTCTTTTTCACCAAACTAATAGTACTTCCTATTATACTTTTACTAGATGGGGATATACAACCCAATCCTGATCCATCCCCTCCCACCAACACTACCATCGCTGCCATTCCCACAAGGCACCAACCCCTCTCCTCTCCACACAAATACCTATAACTTTATTCCATAAACCTACAAAGTCTTCCAAACAAAATAACAGAATTTCATGCTTGGATTGCTCACCATTCTTCCCACATCTTAACTCTCTTAGAAACTTGGCTACAACCCCATATTGCAAACTCCAAAATTCTACCTCCCAGATGTAACATCTTCCAGCAAGATAGATTTTTCTAAAAAAGGGGGAGGTGTCACCATCCTATACTCAGAACAAATTAACCTCTCTCCCATCTCCTTATCACTCCCAGACTTCTCCCCATCTTAACTAATTTTTCTTAACTGTTATCTCAACCCTCATAAAAAAACTGGCCATAGTGTTTGTCTACATACCCCCTGGCAACAACATTCCAGTCCTTAAAAATATCTTATCTTGGATCTCCCAAAATATATCATTTGAAACAATCATACTAGGCAATGTTAATATTGATTGGAATAAGCTGTCCTCCAACCCCCAGTTCCTCTATTAACCTTTTCAGCTTCAGTCAGCTTGTTTCTTCTCCCATTCATATATACAAAAACTCCAGCTCCACACTTGACTGGATCTTAACTTCCAACCCCAATTAGTATCACAATCCCCGCACCTTATCAGACTCATTAAGTGATCATCCCCCTATCTCGATACTAAGGCTACCTTCTCAAACCCCTAAAACCAACCTCTATATACAGTGCTGTAACCTTCCATATTCAATGCAGAAACTTTCAATGACCAACTCTCGCAGATCAACTGGTCTCACCTATACAACCTTCCTCTAAATGATGCCGTTCTTGAATTTAACAATATTTTCCTAAACATACTAAATGCCCTAGCTCACATTTAGGGGCATTAGGATCAAACCAAATCCCACCCCCTGGCTCTCCAAAGATACCCTTTCCACCACGGAATGTAGAGATAATACCTGCAAACAATGGTCTAAGTCAAAATCTCCTTCTCTCCGCCTTAAATATAAAGAACTCAGAAGCATCACTAAAAAACTTTTAGTTATGTACTTACCAAAACTTTAGATGTATGGGATCCATCTCGCCTACATTCTCTACAGATGGGTTCGGAGCCGATCCTCGGCTCCGACTCGGCGCTATACTATAGAATGCAGTCTCTTATTGGCTGAGTTACATCATATCCCAGGATGCACCACCACTACCTCCCCAGATCTCGTTTGTTCGCACTCATATCCACAGAGACATACTATTGTCATAACATACTCAGGTCTTTCAAGAGAGGAAAGAAAACAGATTCGGACCGTCCGGTCTCTCCTGGTCTACAAGGCAGGGGGATGGATGGTGGGTTATTAGGAATGTAGGCGAGATGGATCCCATACATCTAAAGTTATGGTAAGTACATAACTAAAAGATGTAATGTGATCCTATCTCGCCTACATTCTCTACAGATGGGACAGCGTCCCTAGCACCTAATTCCCGGGTGGCTCATTGGAAAACACTCCTGAGTACTGTGGAACCGAAGGAAGCTCGACCCCTGGATGCCACATCTAATTTGTAGTGAGAAACAAATGTGTGTGAAGATGTCCATGTGGCAGCCGCACAAATATCGCTAATAGAGAGCTTGGAATGAAAGGCTGCCGAAGTGGCCATAGCTCTAGTGGAATGAGCTTTTACAGGAGCTATGAGCTGCTTGTTTGAGATGAGATAAACGTGAGTGATGCAGTCCCTGATCCACTTGGCAGTAGTGCCTTTAGTGATGGCTTTGCCTAATCTGTTATCTGAAAAGGACACAAACAGTTGATCTGATTTCCGAGCTTTGTGTTTCCTATCCAAATAGAAGCGCAATTGCCTGTGCACATCTAAGCAGTGAAAAGTGTATTCAGCTCTGTTGGAATATTTGGGAAAGAAGACCGGCAGCTCCATCGATTGCTGTAGACAGAAACTAGAACAAACCTTGGGTATAAAGGATGGGTTTGTCCTAAGAGATATTCTATCCTTGTGGAACACCAGGTAAGGTGGTTTAACACATAGAGCCTGAAGCTCTGAAACCCGTCTTGCTGAAGTAATAGCAACTAGAAGTGCAGTTTTCCAAGAAAGGAATTTGAGGTCGCAGGTAGCTGCCGGCTCAAAGGGTGGCGAGGTTAAGGCACCTAATACCACGTTCAGATCCCACGGAGGTGCAGGTTGGGAAATGGGGGGTCGTAAAAGCCAAGCTCCTTTAATAAAGGCTTTACAAAGCTTGTCGCTCATTAAGGGAGGTTGCACATTTTCATGAAAATTAGAAATAGCCGCCAATTGTACCTTAATGGTAGATACTGAGCAGCCTTGCTGGAACAGGGAGGCTAAAAATTTGAGTACTTCAGATACCGAGGCTGTCATTGGGTCTAATCCTCGGAGCTGGGCCCAAATAGCAAATCTCTTCCATTTACTGCTATATATTTTCTTCGTAGAAGTCTTGTGGGCTGAAGACAAAATGTCTATGACTTCAGGAGCCAAAGAGTGGGTCCTAATTATGGTTGGAAGAGGAGTAGCCAGGCTGTCAACTTCAACGAATGGAGGGACTGATGGAGTTGTCCTGACTGGTGAGTCAACAGGTCTGGAACTTGGTCCAGGAACCAAGGACCCTCCAATGCATATCTGTGAAGGAAGGGGAACCAGATTTGTCGAGGCCAGTATGGGACGATTAAAATCATCTTGCTTTTCAAGCGAATCGCCTTCTGAATCACCTTGGGGAGAAGGGGAACCGGTGGAAAGGCGTAAAGCAGACCGGAGGGCCAATCGTGGACAAGAGCTTCCTTGGGAATCACCCCCGAAAGTGGGGTTAGAGTGAAGAAGTGATGACACTTCGCATTGAGGGGGTTTGCAAAGAGATCGCAACAGGGGACTCCCCATCTTGTGAAAATCTGTGTTGTCACTCTGTTGTTCAAGGACCACTTGTGAGGAGAGAGAATAGTTCTGCTCAGTCTGTCGGCTAACACGTTGGACTTCCCCGGAATGTGCGTTGCCATTAGAAAGCGCTTGGTAGCAATCGCCCAATCCCATACTCTCATGGCCTCTCTGCAGAGGGGATAGGACCTGGTTCCTCCTTGTTTGTTTAGGTACCAGACTACCGACATGCTGTCGGATTGAATGGCAATTGTACCCTGGGGGAGGTGATTGTGCAGTGCTTGCAACACTAAGAGCACCGCCCTCATCTCTAGGATATTGATATGAAGAAGACTCTCGTCGGGGTACCACGTGCCTTGGACCGACCTGTCCAGATAATGACCCCCCCACCCTGTCTGGGAGGCGTCCGTAGTCAGCGTGGCAGAGGGGAGTGGCGGGACGAAGGGTCGCCCTTGATTCAGGTTGGGGGTTATAAGCCACCAACGGAGATCCTGTTTGCACGTGTCCGTGATCAGAATGTGGTGACTGAGGGGAAGGTCCTGATAAGACCACTGGACCGAGAGGAGCCACTGAAGTATCCTCATGTGCAACCTTGCCAAGGGGACCAGAAGAATGGTGGCTGCCATGGAGCCCAACAGTTGCAGGACCATTCTTGCTGGAGCTCGGCCTGAGGAGCAGAGTTCGGACTTGGGACTGAAGCGTTATGATCCTTTCTGCAGGAAGATAGACTCGCATCTGCCTTGAATCTATTTCTGCACCGATGAACAGAATACGCTGAGATGGTTGCAATACAGATTTTGACCAATTGAAGGTGATTCCTAAGGAATTGCCCAGTGCTATTGTGGCTGCCAAATTTTGCAAGAGTAGATGCCTGGAGGCGGCAGTTAGGAGCCAGTCGTCTAGGTATGGAAACACCTGGAATCCTAGACTTCTCAAGTGAGCAGTCGCGACTGCCAAACATTTGGTAAACACCCTAGGGGCTGTGGTGAGACCAAAGGGCAGCGCTCGGAATTGAAAATGACTGTCTCCCAGGCTGAAGCGTAAGTGTCTCCTCGACGCCTGATCCATCAGAATGTGATAGTAGGCGTCTTTGAGGTCTATGGAGCACATCCAGACTCCTTTCTCCAACAGTGGGAGAATGGATTGTAAAGTGACCATCCGGAATTTGGACTTTTTTACAAATCGGTTCAGTTTGCTGAGATCCAAAATGGGTCTCAAGTCCCCGGTCTTTTTTGGCACCAAAAAGAATCTTGAGTAAGTCCCTGATCCGGCCTGGTCTGCGGGGACAGGTTGGATGACTCCTTTTTGAAGCAGCTTTGAAACTTCGTCGGCTGCATGATCCCGTTGACTGGGTGGTGGGTCCGGGATTCTTTGGACTGATGGGGGTGGTTGAAGAAAGGGGATGGAGTAACCTCCGGCAATGATTCGAAGCACCCATTGGTCCTGAGTAATGTTTTCCCAGGCCTTTAGGTGCTTCGAGAAACGACCCCCGACTGGCTCCGGAGCTGCACAGTCGGGCACTCCTTCAGGGATGCTGGAAGGAGGAGGAGCCACGAAAGGACTCGCGGTCTCCAGTGTTGCGGGGGCCTCCACCGCCTCTGGGACGGCGTCTCCCTGAAAAATTTCCCCCTCCTCTCCCTCTAGAACGGGGATCGCTCTGCTGCAGCGAGTAAGGCTTCTGAGACTTAAGGAACCACATCTTCCCTCCCCTCCTGGCCTTGGGATAAGGCCTGACAGGAGTGGAAAAACGGGCCCCCACGGCAGCCAAGGTCTTACCCTCCTGCTCGCAGCGAGTCAACGTGTCCTTTACCTTGGGACCAAACAAAGAGGACCCATCAAAGGGGGCGTCGGCAAAGGAAGACTTAAAGGCCTCCGCAAAATGACACAGGCGTAACCAGGCTTGTCTCCGAAGAGCAACACCTGTTCCCGCCGCTCTACTCGCCCCTTCGGCCGCATAGGAAATGAGCCTCATGGACGAATTAGATAAAGAGGATAGGGTAGCCAACTGAGAATTAACTGTCTGCGTTAATTGATCAGGTAAGTTACCCGAGAGGGCATCCGACAGCTCCTTGATCAGATCCCTCTGTAGTCTGGTGAAGTGTGCCAAGTAATTCAGAGACCTTAACGTAAAGGCCGCTGAAGTAAGGGTACGCTTGCCGTACCGATCCATGCTCCTAGACTCCTTATTAGGGGGATGGATGGACGTCGAAGCCTCTGCCACATCTTGTTGGGTGGCAGATGCCACCACCATAGCATCTACAGCCACACCCTTAGATAAGAACTCCTTGTCCGGGGGTGCTGAAAGAAACTTGTTGGGACGAGCTGGCACCGGTTCCACAGAATCCGGGTGTTCCCACGCCCTTTGAGAGATCAAATCCAGAAGCTCATCGAAGGGCGGAGACACCCAGGAGGCGGAGGGCTGAGCCCCGAAGGCCTTGAGGAACACCGACTCCTCAGCGGAAGGGGGTTTGGATTGCCAATCGCCTCGGTGTTTAAGGATTTCTAAGATGTCAGCAAAGGAGACATCTTCCGATGACGACTTTGGGGACCCCTCCGCATCATCGAGGTTGGTATCTGACTTGAGGGACACGTCAGGGGAGTCAACGTGCTTCCTCTTACACAGTCTCTTCCTGGGTGGTTCCTCCGAAGGAGAGTCGGAGGAACCTCCAGGAAGAAGGGAACCACCAATGGGGGTAACCTCAGGCCCAGGGGCTCCGCTGTCGCAAGACAGGGGGACTCCAGAAACGCCAGTCACCACATCCAAGGAAGGGGGTGGTGGTGGAAAGGTCGAAGTGGCCAAAGAGGATTTGGCTAAGGCACTTCTCATGGCATCGAAGGCAGGACCCCCAGAATCCTGGGAAGGTGCTATCCCCGAGGCCACAACAGCAACAGGAGCCCCGCAGCCGGCGACCGAGAGAGGCTCGGAACCGAAGGGTCGGATCAAGCCTCCCGGGCCGACTGAGGAAGTTCGTGTACCGAACCCCGACCCAAGGGACGGAGTTGAAGTTAAAGTCGGAGCCGACTCAATAACTTCGACCGCGTCCACCAACACCGACTCCAACGGCGCTGAGGCTGTCGGAGGAGGAATGGTAGTAGAAGGATAGGGGATCGGCTCCAAAGCCAACTGGGCAGGAGTCGAGATCAATTCAGCAAAGACCGGTGACTGGAAGAGCTTCTGAAGCACCCTGTCTACGTCCGAATCGGACATCCTTGAAGAACGGGAGGAGACCGATCGGGTCCGAGTCGACTTCTCAGCCGGCTCCGAAAGAGTAGGGGACCGGCTCCGTAAAGGCTTGAGACGTATCGGCGCCGAGGGAGATTCCACTATTGCAATCTCCCTCGGAGCCGATGTGGACTTCGGCTCCGAAGAGGAAGTGTCTGAGCGGGCAATCCTCATCGGCTCCGAAGTCAGTGGAGCCGATGAAGGTGACCCACCTCTCGATGTCCAAGCTCTCGACTCCAAGGTCAGGGGAGTCGAGGCTGGAGGCATCGAGGCAGACCGTTCCGCCCTCGGCTCCGAAGTCCGTGGAGCCGACGGATAAGCCTGCCTAGACTTTTTGGCTGTCGGTTCCGATGGGCTGGTCGGAGCCGACGATTTTTTCTTCTTTGCAGAAGGGGAAGAAGAAGAGGACAAGGCTTCCTCAAACGAAGGGGCAATGAGCCCTTTTAAAATCAATTTGTTTTTCCTCTCTTGGAGGACTCGAGAGGAAAAAGCGTGGCAAACGCTACAAGACTCCTGTAGGTGTTTAGGGCCTAGACAATAGACACACAGGGAATGATCATCTGTGATTGACATCTTATAGCTACACTTGACACATTTTTTGAAACCAGAGGGTCTATGTTCTTTAGCCATGGTTTCGACAATTAACAATACAGACTAGCAAGAAAAAACACTGACAAAAACTAGGCTCTAACTCAAACGCCTAAAGTAGGGCTAGGCCCCTCTAACTTAAACGGAACCTTCCTACTCGACAAACAAACACAATTTACCACAAAATATTATCTAAACACAAACGTACAACAACAATAGCTGTTAAAACAGCTTTTGGGTGAGTTTCAGAAAAAAATCTGACAGAAAAGATTTCAAACTAGAGGTACTTAGCTCAGCCAAGTCCGAGACCACGTCTATGCTGGAAAGCGGCAAACGAGATCTGGGGAGGTAGTGGTGGTGCATCCTGGGATATGAGGTAACTCGGCCAATAAGAGACTGTGTTCTATAGTATAGCGCCGAGTCGGAGCCGAGGATCGGCTCCGAACCCATCTGTAGAGAATGTAGGCGAGATAGGATCACATTACATCTTATTATGCATGACAAAACAAAATTCTGTCAAGAAGCCCAATCCACCTAGTTTTCTAATAAAAAAAAATTCTGGCACACTAAGAACAGTATACTCCATCCTGGTAAATCTTCTACTCTCAACCCCTTCCCTGACAAAACACATCTTGAAACTGCCACGCTTCTAAATAACTACTTTGTAGACCCTATCAGAAAACTAACCCCCCAGACCAAAAAACACCTTTAACCCCCCTGACCACCCAGCCCCAGTCAGCCTTCTCCCTGAAACCTGTTTCCACTGCCTGCATCAAATCCTTTCTGCTAAAACTGAAACCATGCTCACCATCTTTTGACAACCTATCCCCACAATTTCTTAAACTTGCTGCTGACTCTATAGCAATTCTCATTAACCATTCTATCAAAAAATCCTCAGTCCCTGAGCTCTGGAAATCCTTCTATATAATTCCACTTCACAAGGGAGGTACCTCCACTGAACCTACTAATTACCGACCAATAGCCATCCTCTATCCTCTCTCAAAAATTCTTGAGAAATGTATTCATAGGCAATTTATCTCCTATTTACTTCATGAAAACCTACTTACCCCTCTCAGCATGGATTTAGACCTCACCACAGCACATCCACAGCCATTTTGTCTTTTGCCCAGACTGTAGCAGAAGCAAGAGACAACAATAAACTCATACCATGTGTCTTTCTCGACCTCTCTAAAGCTTTTGACACCATATCCCACCCTAAAGTCCTTTCTAAACTATCCGAGCCAAACCCCTCCACCTCCACTATCCTCTGGTTCTCCAGCTATCTCAACAATCAACTACAATTTGTTAAATACTAGACTTCCTACTCACCCTTCTTACCTGTCCAACCTGGTGTCCGCCAAGGATCCATCCTTGTCCCCCTTCTCTTTAATATTTTCACTAACAATCTTCGTTCTGTCTGTACCTCATCTTCACTAATCCAATATGCTGATGTTTCTACCCTTATCACCCTTTTTGACCACCCCACTGACCTCCACTCTCTCACACAGACTTCCTTTAATATCACTGAACACTGGCTAACTGACAACCAACTAATCCTTAACCCGAGGAAAACCAAACTCCTTATTTTCCTCTCAAAATCTTTATGCCATCTTAAAACTTCTTTCAGTCTCTCTTCTCTAGACAACACCATTATTTATGCTACTATACTTCTAGGAATCACAACTGACGACCAAGTGAAATTAGACCATCACATCCTACAGTCCATCAAAAAGACCAATCAAAAACTATGTTTGCAATATAGACACAAAAAATTCCTAACATCACTAGGACCTCACTTGCCCAAGCCTATCTCCTCCCCTGCCTACTATACGCTTCCCCTACATTCACACACATCCAAGCACATCTCTTAACAAAACTAGAACAATCTTACAATCTGATACACAGATTTGCCTGTAACCTCCCCTACAAATCCCATCACTGCCTCACACTAAAAAACTTCAATGGCTCGAGTTCCCACAACTACTCCAACTTTCACAGCTACAAACTGCACATTCTCTGCCCTACAAACCTGAAAACTGTCCCTTCCTGTTCACCCTCCTATCCCTCTAAAAACCTGCATGATCTCTCCGTAGCACTGACCAAGCACTACTGAACACCTACAAGTCCAACAAAACTATAGGTGGATTACTTTATAAATGCTCCATATCTCAAACCTGGAACAAAATCCCATCTAACATACAACACATCCAATCTTCTCTCCTCTTCAAAAAAGAATTGAAAAAATTACCTAGCCAACTCTCCCTCATGCAACTGCCCACACCCGACCTAATCTCCCACTACCACATACAATTATACCAGAAGTATTCCCTTCATACATTATATATACTCATAATCCTGTGGATCCATAGCAACACCAATGAGCACTCTTAAAAACTTAACTTTCCCCCTATTTGCTTTTTATTTCCCTGGCCACCCCTACTCTTCCCTCCTCATTTCTTTCTCTCCACTCTAACTTTACCACCTCTCCTTCCACTCCACCCACTATAACTATACTCAGTTACTATTATTTGTTAATTTCTGTCACTTCAATTATTCTTCATTCTTCTATAAACTCCACTTACTATTCCTATTTTACTTCACAAACTCTGCATCTATCATTTTGTTGTTGTACATGTACAAAATGCATATTTTAATGATTCCTATAAGGCATTAATGTTGTTACTCACATGTCTTTTTATCTTGCCCTTTTTTGTTTTTAGACTTGCAATGTAACCTGGTATTGTTATGATATATGTGTATTTTTTTTTGCACTCATCTTTTTTTATCATGTGTTAATGGAGTTTTTTTCCTTGGGTTTCTATTGAAAATGGGCCCCCAGCCCAATAGACTAACCGGTTACAAGACAGATAAAATAAATAAGTTTTGTGATACGGCGAAGTACTATAATCAGGTCTGGTATCCTTATTGATGTAGACTGCAGTGCTAATCAGTGCACTGCATAATGGTAATATAAAGATGATTTTAAGTTTGTTTTGTAATGCTGCTATGTCCCTCATGTTCAGGGAAGTCCATGATTTTAGCTCAAAAATATGCTTTGTCCTTCCTAAACTTTCTGAGTTTGTGTGGTACATTACAGTCAATAAATAATAAAAACAATTTTAATTATATACTTCTTTTACTTCAGAAAATGAGTATTCATTATGCCCTCTTATTTTGTAAATCTTCTAAGAGGGTGGTAGCAAAAAGTGTCCTTGATTTGGGAGCCTTTGTCCCTGATTAAGTTTGGCTTTTTTCTCTGATTGTGGAATTAAAAGGTTGAGGCTTTGCAGTATTGTCCATGACTGCAGCACATTATTCAGCTATGGTCAGTGGTAGCTGATGACTTTCAAACATGGGGGGAGACATTACAGGAAGTAAATGGACGAACCTTGCTAGCTGAAATGGGGGTGAGACTACATTACAGCAGTGCCATCTTTGAGCATGGATGCCATTTCACATAAGTAACTGATCATATAATGTTGTACATGCCAAACATTCTTCCAGTAGTAGGCTTTCTTTTCAAAATATGTGCTGGAGTTACTCTGAGGAAGAGAGTTCATTTCAGACATACAAAATGGTTATAGCCATTTTACTGACAATGTACACCTCAGATGTCTGAATGTGATCAAATAAAAATAAAGGCCTTAATGATGTATTTCAACTTATTAAATTCAAACACACATTAGACCTGCGAAGCCTGAGCAGTGATTTTTTTAACTATGATCAAACAACAGCAGGGATCAGTCATTTTCTTCAGCATACTGCCTTAGGACCCACCAAGTATAGTTTACTGTCTGTGTATACCTCAAATGTCTGACTGTGATCAAACATAAAATGATGCCAAAATAATGTATCTCATCCTATTTAACTCGAACACTAACCAAGCTGGATCAATAAGTGTTTAAAAGTGATCAAGCAATAGTAGACGTCAGTCACTTTCATCCACAGACTGCCTGTTTATCCATAGCTACTTCATTGACTGTGTACCCCACAGATGCCCAATTGTGATAAAATGTATTTCAAACTTGCTTCAGTCAGTATACACACTATGCCCTGTCACGCCAGATCAATGGCTGTTCAGTTGTAACCACATGACAACAGAGGTCAGTTAGTTTTACCCACAGTCTGACTCCATTTCCACTAATTACAGCCACTTTACTAAGAGCTAATACCTAATGTAATGTAATTGAATGAATGAATAAATAAATGAACAAACAGCCACGGCACTGTATGTCAATTTATTTCTTTAGGCCACATACAGTGGAATTCATTTCAACCTCCGAGACACACACACACATACCCACCAACTATGTCTGGTTTGTAGAGTATGTGTACATTAGATTTCTAGCTGGATTCAAATTAATGAATAAATAAGTAAATACCAGCCATAGTAATGCATTTTAGCTCACTACTGTCCAATAAAGTGTAATGCACTGCAATGCCTGCTTGTGGCCGAATGCTCAACACAGACACACACACACACACAGTCTCCAGTTGTTGTCACTTTATTGATTGCATACAACTCAGATGTCTGACTAAGATTAAATGGATTATTAAATAATGGCCATGGTAATGCAATTCATCTCATTGCTGTCAAATATATAAAGGACTACCCATAACAACCCCCCCCCCCCCCAAAAAAAATGCAGTTCATAAAATATTAACCGAATGAAAGAAAAAAATGCATACGGTCTTCCAGGCTGGCAGTGGCACTGCTAAACAGAACAAAGTTAATTAACATCTCCAGAGAAGAAACCACACAATGGGCTAAGCTGCTATTTAATTAAAACACACACACACACACACACACACCCATCACCACACTCTCACCATGAAAGACCCTCCACAGCAGGAATGCTGGAATGCTCTCACTTTTTATAGCACTAGTCAACTGAGGCAGCCTATGCAAATAGGAAATGGATGCTTGCTGCTTCATATAGCAGCCCAATCAGCTCCCATTGAAGTGCTATTTCTAATCCCTTAATAAGAGGGGAGGATATGTAATTGCCTTATTTTATGGGTGTGGATGCTTAAATGCACAGTTGGTTTCAAAAACAGTCCAGCCAATTAAGCTGTCTTTTTTCACAAAACACTGACATTCGGTGCATATATAGTATGTTGCTGTACGAATTCAGAATCTCATACAGGAATGTCAACTTTGTTTTGATGAATAATATAAAAAAGCAAATTAAACAAATAAAAAAGTCATTTGGAGGGGTTGCAGCCCAGCAACATAAGTCATTCCTAGCTATGGTGTTATGGGGGCAGCAGAGCTCCTATTTCAATACTTGTACGGGAAAAAAGTTAGTAAATATGAGTCATACCTATCAACCTCTTACCACAAGAAATCTGGAAAAAGCCTTAAATAATGGGGGAGGCAAAGCCCCAAAAATAAGGACAGATTTTAAATAATGCTCTTATAAACTTAGAAAATCACTAGAATAACAGGATTTATGTTTGCACTTATTTTCTGAAGGATAAGAAGTCTGAAATTTAAATGTATGTCATTACTCAGTGACTTAATTCCCCAGTGATTTGCCCCTAAAAACACTAATGTAGAAAAACAGGCTAAATATGAGGTAAAAATCCAGACATTCTGCAAAAATCTGTACATTTGATTGATATGAGCATATGGTTCTTCGGCAACATTTTAAATAAGGGTAATTCAAACTTCATTGGTTGCATGTCACGGACTAGAACACTGCTGTTTTGTTGTTGTTGTTTTTGTTTTTTCTTACATTAGTCCTTTTAATAAATGGTCACAGCGTGCTGACATTTGAATGTGGTATCCGAAGGTACAATGGGGGTTACCACCTCCACCTCTTTGCGAGGGACTGTTCCTCTTTGGACAATTGATTCCTGCATAAAAAACTAAAAACTGGCAAATGCACTGAGATTTTAGGACAAAAAATATTTTCAAAGTTTTCTTTAATAGTTGCATGAAACAGGTATTTTGTATCCAGAACACCTAAATGTTATATGAAACAGAATAAGCAACTAAAATGCTACCAGAATAAGCTTTTGTTTTTGCAAAAAAAAGTGACGTTCTGATCTTTTTCACTGGTCATATGATTTATCCTGAAAAATCTCATGTTTCCACAGAAAAATGTCCCACTTTGGCCATTAGAAAGGGTGGTAACCATATTCTTATAATGGGGACTGCCATGTGATTTTTTGTCCCATTAAAATATTTACTTATTTTTTATTTTATTTTACATTTGTTTACCGGGAAAGTCAGACTGGACAGCTAGTCCATTTTCATTGGAGGCCTGGGGAGAAAAGCACCACTAAATAAAAAAAAATTACACAGTAACATATAGAACTCTTTAAGAAAATATAATACACATTAATAAAAATACATTTAAACATAGCACAAAAGAAAAACACAGAACATATAAAACAGAGTAAGCTGATATGTTACATACAAAGATGATTGTGCAACAAGGCATTCCGTAATGAGACTGAAATTTATTTAACAAAGCTCAGGAGAAAGCTATATTATTTATCATTTGTTGATTATACACTAACTACTATGCTGGGCCAGTGCATGAGCATATCCATGTATTAAATAAGTGGGATTTAAGCAGGTTTATAAATTCTGTAGTACTGATAGTGGATTTAATGGCTTGAGGCAGGGAATTCCAGGTTTTGGCTATGCAGTTAGAGTAAAGGGAAACCCTGGCAGTATTTTTACTTGTGGTTACATCTATTAATGTCATATTGGAATGTAATACTTGATTATTTGTGTAGTGGTTTGGTAGGTTTTGAAGAGGTGGGGTTTTATTAGGGTGATTAAGTATTTGATGGGCCATGGTAAGCTGGCTGTAGATTAGTTGACTGGGTAAATCTAGCAATGAGAGTAGCTTAAGGGCCAACCAGTGATGTCATCTGTAAGTAGAATCTGTGGCAAACCTTGCAGTTTTATTATAACATGCATGTAGTTTACCAAAGTCAGATTTCTTTAGATTAGTGAGAATGGGAGATAAGGTGTTTTTTTGCTATGTGGCCTTTGTATTGTTTGTTAGGTATTATTTACTCCTATATAGGGTACTACATTTTTTGGGTACATTTTTAGTTGTCTGGGTTATGCGTATGTCATATTTCATGTTTTGATCTATAACCACTCAGAGGTTTAGTGTGAGAGACTGAGGGTAGTAGTAGTATTGTTTGTTGCTGTGATTTTAAAAGGTGGGGGGATTTGTGGCTCTTGTAGGATGGAGCAGCATGAGCTTAGTTTTATTTGAATTGAGTATAAGCTGTGCATTGGAGACCCATGTTTCTACTGCAGTGAAGGACTGTTGAGTTAATTTTTTAGTTGATATAGAGATGTAGCCGAGCATATCAAGGTTGAGCCATCTACATACTACACCTAGTTGGTATGCAGGATAACATGTTAGTAAATATGGTGAAAAGAAGAGGACCTAGGATAGATCCTTGTGGAACACCCAGAGTAACAGACAGTAGGGGAGAAAGATTATGTTGCCATTTTACGGCTTGCTCATGTCCAGATAGATAGTCCTGGAACCATGCAAAATTGGAATGACTCAGTTTTAGTTCATAAAGTACTTTTAAGAGATTATGTGAGATTGTGTAGAAAGCTTTAGAAAGATCAAGAAAGACAGCGGAAAGTAGATTGCCTTCATTCCAGTGGTGGTTAATGGTGGTAGTGAAGCTCATGAGGGCAGTGGTAGTACAGTGTTTAGGACACAATCCATGCCAAGTGTTAGATAGAAGATTGTTAAATAAGAGATAGTGTAGACATTGAGAAGGAATGCACTTTTCAAGAATTTTAGATAATGGAGATAAGGTGGAAATGGGCCGGTAGTTGGATAGTTCTGTTGAGTTTCCACCTTTGTGTAATGGGATGATATGTGCTACTTTCCAGATTGCTGGGACTTGGTGTTCTGAGATGGGCCAGTTTATCAATATAGATACTGGATATAAAAAGGCTTCAGCAGCTATTTTGAGATTTTCAGCTGGTAAATTATTAGCTGACAGGTTTGTGGGCTTGAGCTATTTGAGATATTTTTAATAATGTATATTGGTACAGGTTGGAAGGAAAAGCTATCATTGGTAAAGTTGGATGGGGTGAAGAGCTGTTGGTGTTTGTTAAGGCTAGTATTGATTCTGTGAAGAATTTATTAAATTGTGTGGCTATGGTTATCTATGGTATTGGTGATGGGGGTGGTTTGCTAATTTGCCTGGCTTGTAGTGGTTTTTTTTAATAGCTGACCAGAACTTTTGTGGGTTCTTCTGATGTCTTGATTGGAGATCGCTGTAGTGTTTTTTGTTTTTTTTTCCTGTTTGACTTGGCTTTTAGATTTATTTCTGGCTTTGTTTTACAAAAATAACTCCCCAGATGCGCAGTAGCAAGGCCTGCCCAAACCCCGCCCAACACCCAGCACCAGGTGATGTTTTTCTAAACTGATGAATAAACATGTGATTTACCAGGTGATGTTTTTCTAAACTGATGAATAAACATGTGATTTTTTTTTTTTTTGTCCACATGAATATTCATCCGGGATTGTCAGCACGCAGAAAGCAGCTAGTGCGGACTTGTTACTTTACTAAAGAGACAGAGGCCACAGTACTATGTTTTCAGCAACCTGTATGTACATCTAATTAGAAGCAGCAGATTTGCATATACTTACTAAAAACAGAGTCATGTCTGCTACCATAAGACCTAATAGCAGAATGCTGACTAAAATACCAAGAATGTATTGGTCAGAACAATTACAAAGAAGAGAAGCATAATATACATGCATACATAGGTTCATAGGTAGGTACTAGGCTATTGGCTCTAGAGCCTATATAAGCCTAGCCAAAAAGGTACCCTGGCTTTTACCACCCAATAAAATTATTTTCCTGTGCCCCTTGTCGAGCAGAGCCACAGAGGTGATCCCCGGGGTGAATTTCCTATTTCTCATCAAATGATCAAGATTTTTCTTGAAGAGTGCTAATGAGGAGCTTTGTTTGACATAGATAGGTAGTTTGTTCCAGAGTATGGGAAGTCTCTGGGACAGGAATCTATCCCTCTAGCATGTTCTGTTTATTGTGGCGACAAGGTTTAGTTCCCTAGAGCGTGTAGCTTGGAGGGATTGGGATTTCTTTAAGTGGAGCATGTCCAACAGCTCTGGATTTAACATAGCTTTGTATGTTAGGCAGAGATCGCCTCTGAGTAGGCGATATGCGACGGAGTAAAGCTGGAGTTTTTTGAGACGGTCTGCATAGGGCATCTGTTTGAGGCCGGTAATTCTCTTTGTGAGGTATTTCTATGGCCTTTCCAGTTGTTGCAGATGTCTTGTGAGGTACATAACAGAAGGGGCGTTGTACTCTATAATGAGTCTAATGAGTGATGAGTAGAGGGGAACAATGACCTCTTTTTTCGTGGATAAGAAACCTTTTGTGATGAGGTGTGCCATGTAGAAGGATTTCCTGACTACTGTGGCAATATGATTATCAAAGGAGAGACTACTATCCACCTGTGTCCCAGGGTCTCTTATCACACTTTAAGTGTTAAGTAGACTACCACCTATGTGGTAGCTTATGGGTACAGAGTTTTTTACCAAAGGGGATGACAATGCACTTTTTGGTATTGAGGTTGAGGCCATGGCTTTGACACCAGGCATCTGTCTCAGTGAGGCCCTTTTGTAGGATGTCCACATCGTTAGGAGTTTCGATTATGGCTCCTAGTTTGCAGTCATCTGCAAACTTCATTAGCCAAAGACCTTCTGTGTTAGCCTGTATTTCAGAAAAGTAGATACCAAACAGGAGAGGACCCAGGACTGAACCCTGTGGTACTCCACTTATCACTGGTCTGAAGTTGGATTTGGAGTCTGCTACTTTCATAGTGTGGGTTCTGTCAGTGAGCCAGTTGGCAACCCATCTTGTGACATAGGGAGTTATACCTAGTTTAGTGAGTTTATCTATAATTCCGGAGTGGGGGATGGTGTCAAAAGCCTTGGCAAGATCTAGACAGGCTGTGTGAACCACCTTACCCTCGTTTACGGTTTTGTTGACTGCTTCAAAGAAGTCAGGTTTAGGAGACATGATCTGCATTTTACAAACCCGAACTGGGTGGGGTCCAGAGTTTGGAGATTACCAATGTCTTTGTTTATAAGTTCCATGATGATATGTTCCATGGCCTTGCAGACCAGGCTCTTAGGCTAATGGGCAGTAGTTCCTGGGGTCAGTGGTGCCTCCCCTTTGTGGAGTGGGAAACCGTTGTGGGCACAAAGCCTGAGGTAAGGCTATGATTGAACATGGTGCTTAGGTGGGGTGCCAGTTCATTCTGTAGTTCGTGTAGAATGCAGCCTCGGATGTTGTCAGGTCCCATGTGTTCTTGGCTTTGGAGAGTGTGGTTTTTATCTGTGCAACCGTGATTACAGGAACTTTGCATTCTTCCGGTATAGAGATGGGCCCTTTAGGGGGTGAGGGGGATAAAGTTAGCACTGAACCAATCTGCCAAGATGTTGGCAATATCAGTTGCTTCTGTATATTTAGTGCCACTGTGCTGTAACTCAGAGCAGATCTGAGTGTTGCCATTGAGATTCTTGAAATAGCTATAGAATGCATTGTGGTTGTCTTTAGAATCAGTGGCGACTTTGTTTATGTAACTAGCTTTGAAGGATTTTATAAGGGATCTCAGCTTCTTACTGAGGCTGATCAGTGAGTTCCTCCAATCATGGGATTTTACTCTTTTTTGCAACAGTTTCTTTCTTCTGTTGTAGAGTTTGTTTATGACAGGGGACCACCAGACTGGCTTCATTTTTTTGGAGGATAGCATCTTAGTTCTGTTAGGGATAGCACGATACATGCACTCGTGTAAGTGCTTATAAAGTGCATTTGTGTAAGATTCAGCAGTCGTACCTCCATTGTCCGTCTACATGAGTGTCGTGAAGTTTGCCACTTCTGTCTAAAGAAGCATGAAGTTGGCTTTGGAGAAATTTTTTACAGTGGTTTCCCCAATGGGGGGTGGGGGGCGGGATGTGGATGTCTAGGGTGATTAGCTTATGGTTGGATCTGACCAATGAGGAATTGACCTCTGGTGTGGAACACCGCTTGCTCATGTTGGTAATGACCAAGTCTAGGATACTGCTGCCCTTGGTGGGGGTGTGGATAAGTTAATCCAAGGCGTTGGAATTTATGAATTTCACAAAATGTTGACCAAAAGAGTTGGTACATGAGTAGTTTTCCCCAGTTAATGGGGGGGGGGGTAGTTGAAATCGCCTATTATTAGGGTGTTGGGTTGTACCCTAATATTTTCCATTGTATCAAGAAATGAGGAGTGGGAATCCTGCCGCATGGTGGGGGACCTGTAACAAGTTCCAATTTGGATTGCGGTCTTGCCCAGAGTTAGTTGCACTTGGATAATCTCAGATGCATTATGCTGAGTAACTAGCCTGGAGGTGTGGATATCCTTAATGAATATGGACACGCCTATGCCTTTAGTGTTTCGGTCCAGGTTAGGTGGCCAAAAGGTGTGGTATGAATTATAGCCTGGTATAGCTAAACACACATATATATATATATATATATATATATATATCTTCTTCTTTCGTTTTTTTTCCCCGGTAAGGGCTCACCACAGTGGATCACCTGTCTGCTCATGATTGGCAGAGGAGTTTTACAGTGTCGAGTTGCCAGCCATCCACAGAAGGAACACACACACACGCACGCACTCACGCCTAGGACCGATTTGGAGTGTCCAATCCACCTACAGCACGTCTTTGGGAAGTAAGAGGAAACCGGAGCACCCGGAGGAAACCCACACAGCCACAGGGAGGACATGAGACTATGCACAGAAGGCACCCCAGCTGAGGCTCGAACTGGAGAACCTCTTGCTGTGAGGCGGTAACGCTAACGACTGCACCACTGATGCTGCATAATAAATAAATAAATATATATATATATTAATTATGGTTAGGGTATAGCTGCAAAAAATATGTAAACTACTTAAATTGTAATACTTTTTGTACCATGTTAAATTGCCACATTTAGTGCAATAATTACTTAAACTAAAATATGTTTTAAACTTAGTATAAAAATCAAATTGCTGAAATTAGGACCCTTCTAATGCAAATTGAAGCCATATTAACAGCAGGTATATCTCTCAACAGGCCAGATTTGCATAGTGTTACTTATCACTTGGCAGCTGCCTGTCAACTGTCCCTCATTATAAGGAAGAATTATTTTGAGCCTTAAAAATTCCTTGTTCTACATAGAAAGGGTTTGACACACACTCACTTTTAATGTTTTAACAAATATCCATGGTAAAGAATATTGAATAGTATTAATTAATCAAGGGATGTTTTGCGAGTATGAATTACCACTTTTTAACAATGCTGTGAGCCTCCTAAACTTGTTAGAAAGTGTCCCACAGTTTGCCAATTTGTTCCACGTTATGAGAAATACAGTCCACAATAGCTCTCAACCTTCCATCTCCAAAATGAGGAACGCTAGCTCTCATAATGTAGAACAAATGGGCAAAATGTGTAACATCCATAGCCGGCCTGGTGTAGGTAGACCAGGATGGGGACACTGGGTGGTGTGGTGGGGGGCGCCATGGAGCCCTTTTGCCTAGGGCACAAGACCTAAGGCCGCTCATGGTAACACCTAATTATGACTTACTAACAACTTAAACTAGGAAGCTCACAGTATGGTTAAACTGTGCTATTTTATACTTATAAAAAGTTATTTTGATGAATTTATATGATTCAGTACCATCTGCCATAGCTATCTGTTCAAAATATTACGAACACTGAATGCATGACAAGATCCTTTCAATGTGGAACTTTGAGGAACATGGGCATTTTAAGACCCAAAATGAGGTACATTCCTCATAATGAGGTACACTTGAGAAGTATTCACATTTCAAGATAAAAATCAAGAAGTAGACAATAAAAAAGTAGCACTGCACCACTTCTAGCTATAAAAATAGACTCCTGGATTTATTTTTCTGAAAATAAATCCAGGAGTCTATTTTTATAGGTACGAGTAGTGCCGTGCTACTTTTTATTGTCTACTTCTTTTTTGTTATTTTTCGACAATTGTTCCTCCCGTTCATTTTGGGTTTCACATTTCAAGATACACACCTTACTTTTGTTGATCTTTTTTCGTTTGTTTGTTTCACATTTTACAAATGCGAGAAGGGAAATAAACACTGAAGTATATCCCGATAAACTGTTCAAGAGGTCTCACCAGTTTTGAGCTATGAGAACAAGCAAAATATGCATAATTTCACAAGCAGTCCGACTAGAACAGAACCTACTTAAAGCGGTGGACCGGAAAGAAACGCTCCGAGAATCGAACCGGACAACCTCTTACTGTGAGGAGGGAAGGTTAACCTCTGTACCACTGCGCCGCCCAAATCTCAATCAAATCAGGGACAGATCCGGAAATAGTCAGGGACACTATTAAAATATTAACATTATTAACTTGGAACATTGACAGAATAAGACAATGTGAATTAACATACATTTTCTGAACTAAAGGAAGTCTATAACTCTATTATCATAATTTAAGTGTAATTCATCACCCTTTCTCCAACAATCACCAGTTTTAAGAGGGATTAAGAGGAACAGATCTAAAATCTGAGTCAAAATCAGGAATAGTTGAGAGGTAATTTGATTTGCTGAAGTTTTGCTATTGACCCATTTTTCCCAGGCCTTGTCTCTAGTTTTTAGCACTGACCTTGTAGTCATTAAGATTATTACTAAAAACACGTAAGCTTGTAAGATAAAATAAGATATTAGTTGTGAATAAACAACCCCCTAGACGTAGACTAAATAAGTCTAAGCCCGAATCTTTCTTCTTTAACATTACAGTAATCCAGTGACAACAGTAAATAAAAATGAAACATCCGCCCAAATCACACATTTCCCAAGAACTGATCATAAACAGGCCGTAGAATAATTTGCGTCAAAAGGCAGAACTCAAAATAACAACAAAAGCGCTGTTACTGATTTAAGACTCATTGCCTATCACATTATCAAATGAGTTGTGAACGTAGGAAATAATCAACTATTTAAATGCAAGTTATATCCGCTCAGTCTTACTTTCATCCTAAACAAGAAACAACGCCGATCGACAGCCCTAAAAATCAAACGTCAACACGACCATATCCAATTGGGAGGCCCGCATTGCGCATGCGGAATAGTTGCGAGACTTGGTGATAGGATGGGTGTTTGTGAATCCTATTTAATATCTTAATTTGTAAGAATGTGGTGCTTTTTTCAAGATTTTTCTGTTTTCGTCTTTTCCTTTCAGTGAATGTTTGCGGAAGATGCAAACAGAAAAGAAGCTCTTTCTTATTATAAAACGTGGCTGTACAAAGGTAAGCTTAGAAAAGCAGAGCTGTCGTAGGAAAATACGGATATACGGAGGAGGATGGGTTGCAGGTGGGCGGTTTTCATTTGACAGGAGGCGGAACTTGATGGGAGTTCAGTTTTGTATGCCAAATGTGTAGGGGCGTACTGTTTGTAAGTGCTAGATCTCGTTTTATGGAGATCCTCCACTGTCAAGATTTTGTGACACTGCCAGTTCCCAGTAATTATGGTAGTTTATTAATACAGTATAATGAAGTATAAAATATATGTTCCTAATACATTTTTTTGCACAGTTTCTGCCTGTTAAATGTTTTCAGAGAACGTATTTAGAGTCCTGTAGCCAGGAATTTGCAAATTATTCACACAGGTGCCATGCCCCCACACACACACACACACACACACGCACACATACTCGCATTCACAGACGGTATAGGTCACGTTATATCATTGTGGTACACAGAACAGTCCTAATCTCATGCCTTCTATGTGTATGTCCCTAATCCTTTAAAACAAATTATCTCCTGCTTTTCAGCATATGTGACCAAACCACAGTGATTTGTTATCCTTAACCTTTTCTGCAATTGGGGCTACTTTGGATGCTCTGATTTCTTCAGTTCTTTGTTTAGCCATAGTGTCCATCCTGCCATGAATCTTTGGCACTTCATTTCCATCACCTCAAGCTGTCTCAGTTAATTTGCCTTCACTGCCCAGGTTTCTGTGCCATGCAGCAGTACTGGTCCCTCCACTGTTTTGTACACCTTACTTTTCATCATCTTTGCCATTCTTCTAAAACACACTACCCCTAACACTGTGCTAAGTGGCTGCAGCATCACTGATTCTAGCTTTGATCCTCATTCCGACTTCCCCTCTCCTCAACAGTCCCACACATAACCCCAAAGCTGTTAACCTGTTCTACTATTTCCCCTTCTAGCTCAATTTTTTGCTCCTTCTGATTTCGCACGTACACTTTTATCTCTGTACTCAGCTTTGTCCCATGTGCTTTAAGTTCTTCATTCCATTCTCCTATCGTTTGCTGAAGTTCCTGTTCGAAGTTACATGTATTGCCAGATCTTCTGCATACAGTAGTTTTGTTGATCTTTCCCCTAAAGCTTGTTTGCTAATGTAGTCCATCACCGCTATTAACAGAGGGCTTAGACTTAAACCCTGATGCACATCCACTCCCTCTGGGAACCTCTCAGCGAGTCCGAGCAGTGTTTGTAGTTATGTTATTGCGTCCTTGCACACTGCCTGCAAAAATTCTGCTATTGTTTTTGGGACATCGAACAACCGCAGGACTGTCCAAATCAGCTTTTTTGGGACTTTGTCATATGCATCCTCCATGTCTAGGAATGCCCAGTTAGATTCCTTCCTCATGCCTCATCTCCAGCTTCTTCTCCACTGTCTCACTGCAATCATCAGGCTGGTTGTGCTGCATCCCAATCTGAATTTGAACTGCTCATCTTTCATCTTTCTACTACTGTACATGTTTGCTTAACCATTGCCTTCTCCAGCACTTTCTTGCAGTGTGACAGCACAAACAGTGTGATAGATATGAGATGTCCTCTACTTCCACACAAAAGAAAAAAAAAATACACACACCAATAAATTCCAACAGCTAGTTTAGCAGTGCATTTGTATCAAATTTACCGCCATAAGTATATCAGGGCTGCAGCAAGGGCTAACCAATTTAATCTAATCCAACTCTAAATAACTGAACTGTAGTATTCAAACTTGATCTATTTACTTTTCAGTATTCGTTCTTGCACTTACCTTGTTTGCTTTCAGCAAACCCAAGTAAGCATAGATGGCATCAAGTTTTTGCTACTAAAACAAATCCCTTTGCAAGCAGTATTGCAGTAGTAGTTGCCTCCATTAGCTTCACAAAAACATGTCATATTTAAAAGCATAGGCAAGTGCAAGCAAACAGCTACAGGTCTGTATTCTTAATCCTGTAAAGACCAGTAAGAGAGTATTCGCTTCACACACAGATGGGTCAAAGTGTTCCTGCATTCATTATAAATAATACTACAGTAGTCAAACACTGGATTAGAGCAGCTTGCGCATTATAAGAAACAAATGACCTGAATGGCCTTAAGCAGAGTAAAAAAATTGAAAGCTATCAGCAATTCTTTTTTCGGAAAATGTGCACAACTAGTTAACATCACAGGGGTGCTTGTCATATGCTGTGCAGTGAAGTTTGCTCTCTTTTCTCTATAGTCAGGAACAAGGTTAAAAGTTATGAGGGACACTTTTAAAATACTGACAATCTTTTTTTAGAACTTTGACAGAACAAAAAAGATGTATATGGATATCTATTTTCTAAAGAGCAAGAACTAACTGTAATGCATGGAATTATTTAGTGATGTTCACGGTCATTTTTTTTTTCACAAAAGCACAAATTTTAAAAAGGCCATATCAAAATTCTGAGGAAATATCGGGGAAATTTCATCAAAGTGAGGAACACCTGAGATGTATCAGCAACAATAGAGTGGTAGGTGAGAGATGTCTCCCCTTCTTCCAAAAAACATCACATCATTTGAATATACAGTGCTCTTTCTTGTTAGTCAAAATGGTAGTGTGCACGACACACAGCAACAAAACAACTTGACTATATGACTTCTTGCAGTAAATTCATTTGTTTGCTCTGAAGCTTAGGCAAATCCAGGCAAATCTAGTTAGCCACATCTTGTTATTAATTGTGTTTTATAACATTGACAAGTGGTTGTGTATCTTTGACAGGATTTGCATGTTTTAAAAAATGGGGTATTTTGCTGATCAAAGTATTGCTACAGTAAGAACAGAGTTTTAGCAGGATTGAGCCTGTTAATGTGCTCAGAATATTTTACTGACAAAATAATATTCTTATAATAATTCATGTATTAATTAAAGACTGCAGTATTGCAGTAAACAAAACACTGTGTTTTAAAGTTCTCCCCATTCATCAGTTATCATTTAAAAGCTATGGAAAATACCAGTCTTGAACATGAAGTTTAAACTAATCTCACAGCATGGATCGTTGCATGTTGTTGCGTTTGTAAAGGCTACAGCTTGCTACTTTAAATTTCTTAGCTATGGTAGAGCAGTGGTCTGCATGGACCATTTTCATATCAGCTCAGAAGTGGCAAAACCAAATAACCAATATTTATTTACTGGGGGGGGGGGGGTCTGACTCTTTTGGAAACCCCTTTCCACTGGAGGCCTGTGGAATAAAGCTCCAAAAACTAACGATAAGTATACAGAATGCAGTGGAAAAAATATACATTATACAGTTGTTGAACACATATATGTATAAGATACATAGACAAAGCAGAATGTTGTGTCATGCATATTCATATGACAAGGAACACAGTGGAATGTTTTACAGTAGTAAGTTAGTATCGATTATAAGAAGACCTGAATCATTATATAAATGATATGTACTTAGCACAAATGGCAGGTAGAACATTTCACATTCTGGAAGTATTAAGACGAGAATATCACATTACAGTAGAGCAGTGAGCTGAGGCTTAGGGAGAATAAGTAAGGGTATAAGACAGTGAGACTAAGAGTATAATTTATATGTAGAAAACAAAGTCCTTTGTGGATGCATAGGAAAAAGGAAATGTTAGATTGAGCGGAGGCTGTCAGAGATGGAGATAAATCCAGCAGGAAAGGTGGAGTGAAAGATCTGTTTATTATTGACATATAATAGTGAGGACTTGAAGTTTGGTTTGGTGATTTGTCGAATGGAAGTAGGTGTGAAGTTCCATATTTTAGCAACATGGGTAGAATAAAGGGAGTCACTTGAAATTATTAGAGGCAGTGATATTGGTCAGAAATTTATTAGAGGAGCAAAATTTTCCAGGTGGGGTATACAACTGAAGAAAATTCTTTGGGGATGGAAGCTGTCTGGGATGTGTGTAAATTTTTTTTAACTATTAAACAAACTGTATGTGAATACTTTCCAAAGTCAACAGTCCACGCAGTCCTCATGCACGGTGCACACCACGTGTATCATTCTCTGGTGGATGCTGCTGCTACAGCAAGAAAGTTTGTGACTTTGTTTGATATCTCTGCGTATACAACTAGAGCCAACCCAGTACCAGAGCTACAGTGACAGCAATTCAATCTTCCATGCAGGTCACCTTTACTATACACACAGGTTGCATTACTTAATTTCTGTTGATTCCATACCCCATTCTTTAGCAAGAAGCAAGGATAAAGTTTATATATCCTCCCCCTAAATATTATATTTTATCTTTCTCCCCATCACAGAATTAGGTTGTCCATAGTAATTGTAAAATGCAAGCACATATCCCAGCATGGCATCTGATCTAGTATAGGTTTGATCCCCTCTACTTTCTAGACCGTGAAATAGATTTTACTGAAGACTAGCAAATATGGTTGTGTGCACTTTCTCTTAAGTTATTACCCTCTTGCTTAACCCTTCCCTGTTATCCTTGAGGAGACTATCCTTTGCTATTTCAAATTCACTTTCTTGTCTTCTCTCCATCCCTGCTCTGCTTTATTTTTTATCTTCCTCTGCTTTCAATCACTGTTCTTTTAGGACTGGTAATGTTCACTAAAAACACTTGTGTTCAGCTATAAACATGTCCTTACTGAGAGTGCATTTAGTTTTAAACTCGCTCCCTCTCATCCTTGCTGTTGCCTTAAACTTTTTCTCCTAGTAGCTTTGCCGTTTTTTCCAGGCTTGCCTTCTCGCTGCACTACAGCCATCTCACTTTCCTCTTCCAGCATTTCTGCTTAAAGTTATGCAACATCCTGTATATATTGGCTGCCTGTTTGCTTCTATCATCTGGTAATTGATTTCTTCTCTAGTAACACCAATAACATTATTTTGACTTCATATTTCTCCTTTCAGTTCCACTCGTATATCCTTGCTCAGAAACCATCTCCACACTCCAGCCAGTTTTCCTATTCGTTATTTTTTGTGTGTGCTTTTTGTGAAATAACAAATGTAAGCACAGTTATTAAAAAAAAGTGAGTGTAAATACATTGAGTATAACAAAAAAGCAGATACCATCACAGAAAAAAAAGCCTTCAACCGTTAAACAGCTGAAGCAAAAAATATTACCTATTGCCCATCATCTCAGTTCAAACATCAAAATCATGTTCCATAAAAGTTCATTTACTCTGTTATTTTGTGTATACATCCCCCTTCAAGCCCCCCACCAGGAAGCTTATAAAATTCTGTCACCTTTTTCCATTGTTTCACTATTTTCAATTCACCCAGGCTTTTCCTGCAAATGGTCTGTAGTGATTGTACTATGCCGGTAAACAAACTAAAATATATAATACATTTCCCTTCCTTGTTCTCCTGGACAGACAGTATCCTCTGATATATTCTGATGTTATCTACTCCAGTTGTCTCCTTTCTCCATGACATTTCCCCTTTCTGTGCTTTAGCAAAAGGTCTCCTGACCCTGCCTCCTAACATAAGGGTGATAGACTTTTCTGGCATACTGCAACCTTTTCTACTTTCTTCCAGGCCAAAAATACAAAACTCAAAAGTCCTAAGGATTTTCATTCTAAAAATCTTTCCCCCCTCAGTAATGATATCATAAGTTGTTATTAGGTTAACAATCACTAGGGCCCTTACAAGCCTGCCTGTAAACCCCAAACCACTTGGGTCCCAAGTATCGTTGGGGGGGGGCACGTTGGTAAACAGGTAGCTAAGGATTTGGGGGGGGGGGCGAGATATAGATCAGTGTGTGTGTGTGTGTGTGCATCTACCTTTAAGAAGCTATCCAAGGGCTTGCAAAAGTGTATCAATACTGAGCACATGCAAGTCTGACTGCCATTTTTTAGTAAGCTGTTGAGATGTAAGCATGTGTGTAAGGTCTGTCTGCTAACTAGTTTGTTCATATTTTATGATGCTGTTATCCATCCTGATATGTTTCTATGTATTAAAGCATATAAACAAACCCCCCTGATATGTTTCTATGTATTAAAGCATATAAACAACCCCCCCCACCTGCTTGTCTTATGTGTTTGAGAAGGGCGAGTGACATGGTGTCAGATGTGGCATGTGTAATAGGACATGGTGCCAGAAGTGGCATGTCTAAAGGACATGGAATCGGAAATGGCATATCCAAAGGGCATGAAGTTAAAGGCATTTGGCTAAGACAACTTAAGGCATTTGCTTGTGGGCTGGTGAAGTATAGAGGAGTGAATCCGCCCTAAAATGTGCAAACTTCACAAAGTGGGTCAGAAACAAATTTCGGGTATTAAAACTTGCTTAGCACGTGTACTTTTTGCATAATATGAAACTGGGCTTATAGAACGTTCTAAATGATATTTGCATAAACCAATATGTATGATATTGCTAAAAATATTTAAATTACTACGGAAAATGTTTGAAATAAAGTCCAAATAAAGTTAAAATAAAGGGAAACGACCGCATTTTTCGCAAAGCATGTATTTTTCGTATTAAGCAAAGATATCCGAGTTATCAGAAGAACTTGTAAATGGTTCATCTGCCAGGCCCATGCTTACATTTTTCAAGGGTATCAGAACTTGTCAGAGATTTGGGATGCATGGCTAGGCTTAAAAAGGCCCTTGTGGTCATTAGCCTAGTAAACACAGATGAACCTATAAGTGAATAAAGTGTTTGCATGTTTGTGCAGTGTTACAGTAAAGCTATTTTGCAAAAGCACAGCCATTACAGGGCATATTTCACAGAATATAGCAATTACAGAGCATATTTCGCAAAGTACAGTATTTCAGAGTTTATTGTGCATTTGAATGTTATTACAAGCTCACAGAACAGTTTGTTCGTACATAATTGTAAGGGCCATATTTTCAGTGTGTTTGTGTATACTTTGTGGGCATGGCTGACAGATTTTGGAAACCCAGTGCACTTGTGTTTGGTTGTAATATTGCTGAGAACTGGTGAGTGTTTGAGCAGGAGAGTGTTTGAGCAAGAGTGTGACATTTTCATACAGGCTGCATTTTCTGATAAAGCTGACCATACAAAGGCATTTATTCTGCTTAGTTAAGTTGGGTCAGAAGCCATAGAAAGGGAACACCCATTTGTGTGTGCACCTGCTATCTATACAAGAGAGGGGGAAAACTGTGATATTACTGTACTGGCTGAATCAAGGAAGGACCCAAAGTACTTAAAACGTAAATTTAGAGAAATGTGTAACCCCCAGACAAGTGTTACAATGGAAAGGCACTTATTTTGCACAAGGGATCAAAATACTGGTGAAACTTTTGCAGCATATATAACTGACCTGAGAAATCTGGCTAAAATGTGCAGATTTGATGACTTAAGGGGATGAGTTGATAAAAGACAGACTTGTGTGTGTGTGTGTGTGTGTGTGTGTGGTATAAAAGATGATGCTGTAAGAAAGATTTTGCTTCATGACACTGATTTAACTTTGAATAAGGCCATTGAGATTTGTCAGTTGTATACGAGCTTGCAGAAAATCAAACAAATATGCTTAAAATTAGAGTAGCTCTAGAAGGCACAGTGACAGAGCTCATGTTGATAGTATGCAGCACTTTATTAAAAGAAACAGACCCAAGCACATTGTAGCAACTGCAACCCCTGCATCACTCATTGGTAAACCCCAGAGCTTTCTGGCAAATTCCACAGTTTGCAGTCCCAGTGAAGCATAAGAGTGAGTCAGCAAACTCAAAGCATGGGCCCCAACCTAGTTTCATTACCAGCTGTCGTAACTGTGGTGGAAGCCATGAATCTAAAAGGGAAAAATGTTTAGCTTTTGGTCAACAATGCCACAAATGCAATAAATGGAATCACTTCAAAAGGTTTTGTAAATCAAAAGGCCCTCATTCTTTCATTAAAAGGGAACATTTTAAGAAACAAGTTGATCAATTCAGGTTTGCAACCCTACTGTTTATGTTGATGGCGTGTCTGTGCTTCATGAAACAGTCAGTGCAGTAGATATAAAGGCAAAGAATGAAGTGTTTTGTACTGTTTGGATAAATGACAAACCCATAGAGCTCAAAGTTGATACAGGTTCCAAGTGCAATGTTATGTCAGCAGAAACATTTGCTAGAGTGCGTAAAGGTGAAAGGTTTGATTTGGCAAGATGTGCGAAGCTTGTTGCTTATGTAGGTGAAGAAATTCAAACCGAAATCTTAGTAGTGCTTTCATGTTGCTCTGCTGGAAGAAGCTACAACTTGTTATTCAATGTGGTCAAGAGGCACGTCCAGCCTTTGTAGGGCTCAGAGTTTAAAAATGGGACTTCTTTCATTTAATTAGGAAGTCCATCATGTTAGCTTAAAAGACCACTGCTCTGATTTTGCCCAGCACATTTTTTCTACCTATGCTAATCCTTTCGAAGACAAACTAGGTAAGCTTCCAGTTGTGTACACCATGAAGTTAGACCCAGAGGTCAGTCCAGCATGTAAAGTTCCAGTAGCCATGCAGGACAGAGTCAAAGCCGAGTTAGGTAAAATGGTGCGACAAGGTGTGATTTGTCCAGTTGCAACTCCAACTGAATGGGTATCTTCCATGGTGGTAGCTCACAAGAAAAGCTCAGATGACATCAGAATATGTATTGATCCACGAGATTTGAACTGAGCACTAAAAAGACCACATCATCCAATCCACATACCCTAAGAAGTCACAGCCTTAATACCAAATGCCACTATTTTTTCTGTCTTAGATGCAAAGAGTTAATTTTGCCAAATTCAGCTTGGCAAGAAATCCTCATTGCTCACTACATTCAGTACTCCGTTTCGCAGGTACAGATTTTTGAGAATGCCATTTGGGATAAATTCTGCAAATGAAGACTTTTAATGTGCAATGGAGCAAATCTTTTCTGGGTATCCTTGTGCTGTTGTAGTAGACATACTAGTAGGAGGTCATGATGAAACAGAACATGACAGAAACCTCAGAAATGTTCTGGAAAGGGCACATCAAGTAAATCTTAAGCTCACTCCACACACATGCAAATTCAGGCTACAAGAATTTAGTTATGTTGGTCATTTCTTTACTAGTACAGGCTTATGACCAGACCCTTCGTAACAAAACAGCCATTCTCGAGATGCCAGCACCAGACAGTGTTCAAGCCCTGCAACGTTTTGTTGGCATGGCCAACTACCTAGGCAAGTTCATTCCAGACTTGAGCCAACTATCAGCGCCACTTAGAGAGCTGACACGTAAAGATGTACCTTGGTCGTGGTTAGCGTAACACCAAAGAACATTTGATGTCCTGAAGCAGAGAATTGCCAACTCTCATACTGTGATGTTCACAAACCAGTTACACTTTCCTGTGGTGCTTCGAAATTTGGTTTAGGTGGAGTCATTCTACAAGAGGACCAACCTGTTGCCTATGCATTGAGACCACTTACCCAAAATGAGATGCAGTATTCCCCGATAGAGAGAGCTTTTGGCAATTGTGTTTGCATGTTCGAAGTTCCATGATTGTTTGTGGTAAACCCATCCAGATTGAAACTGTTGAAGTTAAACTACACTTTTCACGGTAGTCTGTACCTTTACTCAGTAAAAACACAGACAGTTCTGCTGTTACGACATTCATTTACTGCACACGAGGTTTACATCTAGCTTAACAATGAAAGGTATATACATCAAAAACATACTTCAGCTTACAGTTTTAGGTCTGCAAGAATAGAATAATCAAAGCCTCTGATACAAAAGAAAAAGTCCCAATCTTTATAGTGTCTTTTCTGCCTGCATCAGCAGTTTAGAGAATTTGCCAGAATAATAAGTCTCCTTTGAAGCTGGTCTGCTGATGGTTTGTTTTCCATATTTTAAACATTCTGTTCCTGAAGAATAACTCTTTTTGTCCTTGGTCTATCTTGTGTACCATGTTGACGCGACACAGCTGCATACAAGAGTTTGTCTTGACCTGCTTATAGATGGTAATTTTACACAAAGCTGCATAGTTTATAAGAGGTAAAATATTTTACTTCTGATTGTTATTAACAATAAATCCCAAGCTATATAGTTTTGCCAAGTTAAGTAACTGAGTTCAAGCTGAGTGCACTATACAAACTGAAATGCAGAACATTTATTTCACATTTTCAGAAAAATCCACAGAAATCCATTTTAACTTGTTCTTGACTCTCACAGAAACTGACCACCAACCTTTAGTCACTATCTTGAGAAAGCCTATGCATTCATCTCCCGTCTACAAGAAAGGCAAACGTCTTTATTTTGCTGATACATTATCCAAGTCGCCCAGAAATACCACAGAACAACACAAGAATGAGAACCTTGATTTTGACGTCATGGAAGTGGGAAATGTTTCTTCCTCAAGTCTTGATGAGCTGAGAAATCACACAGCCACAGATCCAGTTCTACAAAGTCTCAACCACTTTATCAATCAAGGATGGCCGTCAAAGCAGTCTGTACCTGAAGAAGTGCAGCCTCATTTTCCATACAGAGATGAGTTGTTACCTGACAAAGGCATTATTATGATAGGTCTGAAAGTAACTGTTCCAAGGTCCTTGCAACAAGAGTACATTACTGTCTTGCATCATGGTCACCCAGGAGTCGATTCTGTAAAAGAAGGGTGCAAGGACTAGTATTTTGGCCTTCTATGTCACAAGACATTAAGAGAGCACTTTCATCTTGTTCATTTTGTAATAGTACTAAGCCATGTCAACAGAAAGAATCACTTCAGCTTAACCAGATTCTGGAGCTACCTGGGTTGGCAGTAGCCACTGATATCTTTTGAGTGGAGTGGTCAACATCATTTGGTGTTAGTAGTCCACACACAGTTATTTCTGACAACAGCACACAGTTTACAAGCCAACAATTCAAAAGATTTTCTGAAGAATTTGGCAGAATGTGCAGTTCAAAGTGCAAAACAGTTACCTGAGATGTTAGAACGAGATAGTAGTGATGTTTTTCTGAATCTCAGAAATGTTCCTTATGATAAACATCTTGGTTCAGCTACTCAGAGACGTCTGTCGAGACAAACCAGAACCACAACACATTACCAGTCAGTAGTCAATTGTTGGTTCTATGTGCCAGAAACAACAGGTTAGCGAAGGCCAGTCTGTTGAAAAAGCACCTAATCCAGAAGTCTTACTATGATAGAACCAGCAAACTGCTCAATCCATTACGAGAGGGAGAAGTGGTAAGGATGTAGATGTTCAAAGGTTATGATCGGCTTGGTGTCATAAAGAATATTGGTCCAGAGCCGAGATCATATGTTGTGGAATCACAAGGAGCACTTTTTTGGCAGAATTGGAAGCATTTTAGACTGGTGTCCGAGCCTTTACCACAGCACATAGCCTGTGAGAAAGACTGTTTATCTTAAGAGTGAGTTGTCCTTTGTTCCAATTCCAGAGGAAGTTCCGTAGGGCATTCCTGTTCCTGTGATGAATCTAGAAGTTCCTGATACGACTTTTACACTGCAGACTTCCCCTGTTGCTAAATATGGTTCCCACTGTTACATTATGAGATATGTTCGCATCTCTAAACCCTTTGACGGATATGAAGCAACATGGACATGAATATTGTGCTTTGTTTCTAATGTATATAGTAATGCATGTCTAACTCGAATATTGTTTTTTCAAAGAACAATCTTTTTAAGATGGAGGATGTACATCAGTGTGTATGTATATGTACCTTTTAAGAAGCTATCCAAGGGCTTGCACAAGTGTATAAATACTGAGCACTTGCAAGCCTGACTGCCATTTTTGTAGTAAGCTGTTGAGATGTAAGCATGTATGTATGTATGTAAGGTCTGTCTGTTAACTAGTATGTTCATATTATATGATGCTGTTATCCATCCTGATATGTTTCTATGTATTAAAGCATCTAAATGAACCCCCCCCACCTGCTTGTCTTATGTGTTGGAGAAGGATGAGCGACAGGAGAGTTGGGATAATTTTTTTTCTTATTGACAGCCTCTGTCCATAAGGAACATGGGGAACAGACTGGGGTAAATTTCCTATTTCCCATCCAGTTGGCAAAGTTTGAATTGGGTCAGGGATAAACTCTGATGTCCTTCTATATCACTGTTGCAGAATTCCTTAAAGAAAGAATGTCCCGCTCCCGCCCCAGGCAATCTGTTGCTCGGCCAGTAAAGATTACATTAAAAGAGATCTTATTTGTACTGTAGGTCACATTTATACTCCTCGCACAGAATATAGGGCATAAGCCATGTCAGACTCCAAACCAGTTACAAGTGGCGTCCCACAAGGCTCAGTCCTGGGACCTCTCTTGTTCGGTGTATATTTCTCGGCGGTACAGGCCAACACGGAAGGACTGTGGCTGACCAAGTTCGCAGATGACTGCAAACTGGGCGCCATAATCAACTCTCCAGCCGACACAAGCATCCTCCAAAAGGGCCTCATAGAAACAGACAACTGGTGCCAGAGCCATGGCCTCAAGCTAAACGCCAAAAAGTGTATAGTCATCCCCTTTGGCAAAAACAAAGTGCCCACAAATTACCACATAGGTGGTAATCCATTAAGTACAGAAGAAGTCATTAGGGACCTGGGGACCCAAGTTGATAGCAATCTCTCATTTGACAACCACGTGGCCAAAGTGGTTAGAAAAACATTTTATATAGCCCACCTAATCATGAAGGGATTCACATCTAGATCAGGGAGGTCATCGCCTCTTTACTCATCCCTCATCAGGCCCATAATTGAGTACAATGCCCCTTTTGGGATGTACCTTACCAGACACCTGCAACAACTGGAAAGACCCCAAAAGTACCTCACCAAGAGGATCAAAGGGCTCAAACAGATGCCATATGCTGCCCGGTTAAAGAAACTCCAGGTCTACTCAGTGGCATACCGCCTGCTCAGAGGTGATCTGTGCCTGACGTATAAAGCCATGTCCAACCCGGAATTAATGGACATGCTGCACCTCAGAAAATCCAAATCTCATCGAGCTACTCGCTCGAGAGACTTGAACCTCAGCACTGAAATAAATAGGACATGCTGGAGGGACAGATTCATAACCCAGAGGCTCCCTTCACTCTGGAATAAAATCCCAGTCCAGGTTAGGCAGAGTCCCACATTGACTCTCTTCAAGAGGAATCTTGATGAGTGGATGGGAGATCGTAGGTTTACCCCGGCTATCACTTCTGTGTCACTATTAGACAGAGGCACAGTATACTAACCTCAAAAAAAGGCATAGCAAAATTAATTTAAAATGGGTGGCGAAAGCCAAACACACTCTGGCTAGGCTTATAAATGCCCTAGGGCAGATAGCCTAGTATGAACCTATAAAAGGGACGTATGGACACAACTACCCAGAACTACTTTTGCTGTCAGTTCGAATGCTGTTGCTGTCAGTTGGTTTGAACATTTTGTTGCTGTACTGAATTTTTAGCAATACCAGATAAGTGCGCCATTGTGGTTATTTTATTTTTTATTTTTAATTTTGCATGCTGCTGCTGACTTTTTAAGTCTCTTTAAGAGAAAGGCAAAGCCATATTTTTGTCTTTTCATTTTCTAAGTCCCAGAGGAATTATCTTTCTAGATCTGCTTTTGTTCGCAGGCAACCCTGCCAGCCTTCTAAGGGCAGGAAGGCTCGCGGGTGGATCCCCTCTGCTAAGGCTTCTCAGATTTCTGTGGCCCAGAAGCCTCCTTTATCTGATAACCCTCCTTTTCTTTGACAATCTCTCGCCTTTAGATGAGGTTCCTTTGTCCCTTTGGCTCTCCATTTGTCTTCCAAATTGGTATCCCATCATTTCAGTCTCTTGGGTTTTTTCTGTCACCGATCATGGTTACTTCATGGTATGGAAATCTCTCCCTCCTTTTTCTGGGATTCCTCAACCTCCTCTAGAACAACTTCTTCATTTCCCAGAGGTTCTAGGGCACCCTGTTGAACCAAGGGAACATTCAGTCTGTCCCCCCCTTCCCAAGTGGGATAGGTTTTTTTATTTCGGGATATTCCTGGTTCCTTGAAAGGATGGCACTTGGAGGCCTATTTTGGATATCTCCCAGCTCAACACGTTTTTCGAGATCCCTTTTTTTGGATGCTTACTCTTTAAACTCTGTTTCCTCATTGATTATCCCAGGCTTTTCTGGTGTTCTTGGATCTGAAAGAGGCTTGCCTTCATACCCCTATTCACTCCCTGTTCAGGATGTCTTTACATTTCTCTGTGTCTTCCTCTCATTTTCATTTCTTAAAGGTGTCCTGCATATTAGGCCTCCAAGAAAACCTATTCCTCCTCCTTGAGACCTTAATTTTGTTTTGGAAAATTTGACTCTGGCTCCTTTTGAGCTTGCAGATTCTGCTTCTTGCAGCATTGTACCTGGAAGACACTGTTGTTGCTGACTCTTACTTCTGCTCAGAGGGTTTCTTAGCTCCAGACCCTTATGGCCATTCCTCCTTTTTTGTTTTTTTTTTTCACAGAGATAGGGTATCCCTTCATGCTAATCCTTCTTTTATGCCCAAGGTGGTGAATGAGTTGTCCTTAAATCAGTCGGTACAACTCCTTTTTTCCCTTCTCCTCAGTTTGAGACTTGAGAGGGTTCTGCATACCTTGGATTTGCACAGACAGATCAGGTACTATTTGGATAAAATAGGACTATTAGTAGGTCTGATCAGCTTTTTATTTCCTTTCTTTCCAGGTCTTTGGGTTTGGATGTTTCTAAGCAAACCATCTCTTCCTGGATATCTAAGACCATTTCTTTTTGATATTTTTTCATGGCAGGTCTCTGTCTGCTTCTGTTAGAGCTTCCTGGGCTGTTGCCTCTTCGTGTGGTTTGACACCAATTCCATCCATGAAGCTGCTACTTGGTCTTCAGTGTATACCTTTTAGTAAGCATTGTAAGTTGGGTATGATTTCTAGGGCTAGAAAAGGTTTTGCTTAAACCATTTTATGTGGGTTTGTTGAGGGTTCTTCTAAGCCTTCCATCTTCCATTCTGTTTCTTGAGCTTTTTTACTCTTTCTTCTTTAACTAATACTGCAGTAGTGAAAATACTGCAGCAGCGGTATAGAAGGACATAGTTCTGTTGTGTAAAATCTTACTTTAACAGTAGATGTTCTCTTCACTGTTGCAGTATTCACTCCCTTCCTCATGTTTATTCTACATTTTCTCCTTCTGTATGTTCATGGACTCCTTTGTCCTGTGACACTTGTTCTCTTCTGGGTAGTTGTGTCCATACATCCCTTTTATGCCCTACATTCTGTGCAGGTGAACATAAATGTGACATATGGTACAACCACAGTCTGTTTTAATCTAACCTATACTGGCTGAGTAACGGGCTACCTGGGGCGGGACATCCCTTCTTTAAGCAATACTGCAACAGTGAAATGGACATCGACTGTTATTGTAATATTTTACACAACTGTACTTTTTACATGGATGGGTGCCTATTTCATAGTACGGGGATCCTTTGGGACATATAAACAGAACGTGCTGGAGTGGAGAGACAGATATGTCACAAACGAAGTTCAGGACCCTGGATCTTGTCTTTCTGATGCTGTTCATTTTGCACATGTGAAATGGATCCATCAGGGCTGTTTTCTAAGGAAGCCCTAGCCCTGTAAGCCAGGCAAAGATCCCCTTTCAGCAGACTGTAGAAGACTTGAGTACAGAAACAGAGCCTTTAAGCGATCAGTGTAAGACAGGGTATTCATGTCTTGAATTCTCTTTGTGAGAAAACATTGTGGTAGTTCCAGCTGTTGAAAATGTCTGGTTAGAATTTTGCCAAAGGGTGCATTGTATTCAATGATAGGTCTGATAAGGGCCAAGTAGAGTGGTAATGTAACTTCTTTGGATGTGGATGCCATACCCTTGTCTATAAGTTGGGTGACACGGAATGATTTTCTTATTATTTTAACTATATGTTTGTCAAAAGGCCAGATTGCTGTCTACATATGTTGCCAGATCTCATACTACTGGGTCAACTTCTACAGTTTTTTTTATCAATGGAGTAATTAACTTGCATTGAAAGTTTCTCAAAGCACATTATATTGCATTTTTTTACATTGAGTTTTAGGCTGTGGCTTTGGCACCAGTCATTTGTTTGTGTTAAACCCACTTGCAAGATGTTTGTGTTGGGGGGGGGGGTCTATAATAGCTCCCAGTTTGCAGTCATTTGCAAACTTGGTGAGCCAGAGACTTTTAACGTTAGCCTTGATTTCTGAGAAGTAGATTCCAAACAGGAGCAGGCCCATCACAGAGCCCTGGGTATTCCACTGATGACCGGTCACTTGGTGGAGATGGTCTTACCAATCCTGACCTCTTGGGTCCTGTCTCTGAACCATTTGACAGTCCAGCAAGATATGCAAGGCTTTACTCATAGCTTGGAGAACCTGTCAGCAAAGCCTGAGTAGGGTATTGTATCAACTGCCTTAGCTAGGTCAAGATACACATTAAGTACTGCTTTATCCTCATTCATTGCCTTGGTGATGCTATCAAAGAAGTCTACCAGGTTAAGCAGGCATGTACTTTCCCTAACAAAAGTAAATTGGGATGTATCCCAGTGTCTGTAGTTTGCCAGTATCATTGTTTTCCATTTCCATGATAATTTGTTCCATGGCTTTGCATATTCGGTTTGTTAGACTGATGTGCCTGTAGTTCCCTGGGTCGGTTGATGGCCCGCCCTTATGGATGGGAATGACTTGCTGTCCTCCATTCACTTGGATCATTGCCTGTTTGAAGGCTGTAGTTTAACAGTACCTCAAGTGGTCCTGATAGGGAATGGTTTAGTATGTTAAGGAGGAAACTGGTGAGGTTGTCTGGACCCACAGAGGTCAGCATCAGGTCCCTGCTGGTAGCTGGAAGAAGTATGTTGAAGGCGATTCCACCTGGTGGAGCTGAAGGTAGTGGGGGGTAAAATTTGAGCTGAATTTATCAGCCAGTTAATTTGCTGTGTCACCGTGATTGGTGTATGTGTTACCATTCACTACCAGTTCAGCACACTGTTGTGTGTTAACCTCTAAGGTTCTGGACATAGCTCAAGAAGACCTTCTGATTGTCTTTAGTGTGCATGGCTATCCTGACCTCCTAGTTGGTCTTCTGGACTTAATTAGATCTCTTAGTTTCTTGTTTAGTTGTATAAGAGAGCAGTTGTCTTTAAGGGATTTGCTTTTCTTGATTGTGGCCATGAATTATTTTATTATATACTCCGTTTATGTGAGGATTCCACCAGTGGGGTTTGGTTTTAGTGTTTGTTTGGGGTTTTTTCTGGTAGGTACAGCAGCCTCTATGCAGCCATTCACATGTTTGTATAGTGACTCTCTGAATAATTCTGTATAGGTCGTTGTGGTCTCTGAGTTGGGGAGCCATGAATTTTGACTAACTGTGACTTAATAGGATGTAGTTTGCCTTTGAGTAGTTCCTAACAGTTAGTGACTTAACTGGATTTCCTGGGTTGATTTTTTACTTCAGGTGAGATGGCTTTGTGATCTGATCTCACTAGTGAGGACATGACATGGGGTGGGGTGAGGTGCAGCACTGTCCCATATTGGCAAGTACTAGATCAGGTATATTTGATCCTCTGGTTGGAGTGCACTGTCTCTTCCAAGATGTTTGTGTTAATGAAGTCCAGGAAGCAATGTACCTGTGAGTTTGAGACCGTGTAAGTTTCACAGTCTGTAGAGGAATAGTTCGTTACCCATGAGTAGGGTGTTTGGTTTGATGGTGAGTGCCTCTAGTAGGTTTAGGTAAGAGTCATGAAACTCTTGGGAAATAGATGGCGACCTGTAGCTAACCATAATATGGTGAGGGACCTTACTTATGCTAACTTGCATGTGGGTAAGCTCCATGGTATCGTCCTGATTAACCAACCTGGAGGTATGTTTGTTGCTGTCATAGTTTGAAACATCTCCACCTTTGGCCCCAATTTGTACTTTTGTTGGTCTAACTGTGTGGGAGTTGCTGTAACCAAGTCTTGGTCATGGCCAGATGTCTACATTCTCCAGAGTGAGGAGGGCTTGGTGTTCTTGTTTAGGCTCAGAGCACTGAGCATTAACACCTTAAGATTGCTTGTAGACTTTTTCACTATGTTGGTAGTTTTGTCATTGCCTAAAAAGGCTCTAAGGGTGTAGATAGTTATAGTTAATATCTGAAAGCCTGGGGGATAGGTGCAATCCATCCTTGGCAAAGCAATATGGTCTTTTGACCATGTTCTCGCATGCTGACAGATATTGTATCCAGTGGGGTGAGACTAGAAACAAAGTCATTTATTAAAATCAGTTATTTTATGTTCATACTGTGACATCCTTGGTGAAGGTAGAATGCTGCTCAATGCAAGGTCATAGCTCTCTGTGACACATACTCCTAGAGATCCATTGTGTCGCTTTTGGTATAGTCCAGTGAGATATGTCTTGGTCATTTACACTTTCATGGACGATGGTAGTGTCTTATTGGTACCTTGGGTGCAGTAACTTGAGTGTGTAATATTGTGGATCCTGGCTGCAGGCAGGCAACTAACCGTTATCTTCTCCTTGTCCAACTTAGGGAGTGGGGCATCTGTGTGTTGAACAATGGAGTCCCCCGTGACAAGTATATTGGGTAAAGTTTATGCTTGCCTAATGTGTTTTGCAGTTGTGGGATTATTGGGTGAGGGCTTATGTGTGGTGTTTGGTGTTGCTTTTGGTGAGTGCTTTAGTGAGTGCTGAGGAGCAGTGCTGCCATTAGGTGGCTTTGGAGGTCTTTGAGATTTGGGAAGAGTTGTCTTATGCTAAGGCACTTAAAATAATCTGTGTGTGTGTGTGTGTGTGTGTGTGTGTGTGTGTGTGTGTGTGTGTGTGTGTGTGTGTGTGTGTGTGTGTGTGTGTATAGTGAATGGTATGTGTGTGAGAGATGTTTGTATGCAAGAGTTTTGCCTCCAAGAAAGTTGTGTATTTACATCTGTTGCATATTGTGTTATTTTATTTTATGATTAACTTGTTGTCTGAGAATATGCGACAATTACTACATTGTCTTTGGATGCTTAAATTTACCAAGCTGGTCACAGAGACATTTGGAAATTGCATATCAATGTTGTTTGGTTCTGTAATAGGCTTGGCTGTTTAGGATTAAGGACTGGGTTTTAACATGGATCTCCTAGGGTAGTTTCTGGGATTAATGGTAGGATGTTAGAAAATGCTAGGATATGCTAGCAAATGATTTTCTAATGTCAAAAAACATGTCCTTAACTTTATAGGTAACTTTAAAACTTTAAGCATTTGCTACTACACAGAGGACTGCTAACTTAACATGACCCGGTAGGTAGCTACTCAGAAAAATAAGCTTAAAAACTCACTCCTATATCCTCTGGCCAATGAATAACCACGCTTTGAGCTTCCTGCAATGCTTCCCAACTCAGAGACATCAGGTAAACACCTTCTACCACAAGATGTCTGATCCTGGAATTTCTTAATGTAAAAGCACAGTTTTTGAGTGCAGATTAAACTAAAACTAAATCCCTGGCTAATTTTCCCTTCTGCAAAGAGATTTGGAGGCACACAGACTAGAAAAACAATAAACAGAGAAATGACTGTTTTTGCCACAAAATTAAATAAATGTTTTAAACCCTAACATTCCTGAATGTATACATTCCTGAATGTATCTGTATGTCCAAAACATATGCATACTTCCCACAGTTGTATCTCCACACCTGCAACATTTTCCTTTACACCCTCCATCCTCACCTGTCCTATCATAGGTTTGCAATGGAGTTCTGAACCATCTGTGAAGCTACCTCATACTTGATGTGTTTATTCAAAACCAGAGGTAAAGTTTTCAACCTAGCCCCCATTTTTAAACATGGCACCCAATTGTCTTGAGACAAGATGATGCTTTCTTTCTCTTCTCATCTCTGTTGCAATTTTTCTCCATAATCTAATCATATCTGTGATTAACTAGGATACTGCATATTGTACTGCATTTTAGATGTTCTTCTTCCGCATTCCTCAGGTGAATTCCTGACAGATCCCTTGCCATTCCTACAGTTGATTATGGACTGATACTTAATATCTTAATCCAACGTTTAACTGGGTCCTTTAACTGAATAAACTACAGCTGTGCCCTCTCAGGCAGATTGTGTAACTGGACAGCTTCTTACAATACCTTGTAATAGAAGGGGCATGTGTGTGTGTGTGTGTGTGTGTGTGTGTGTGTGTGTGTGTGTGTGTGTGTGTGTGTGTGTGTATATCTCACACACACACACACACACAAATTCCTTTACGCCTCCACTCCTTCCAAAATACCGGCTTACCTGAAATTATTATATTACGATTATTTCATAATACTACACAAGTTAAACCCAAAGCCTCACCAGGATTACCTTTCAAAATTTTCATAAACTTTAGTAGCATGTCACGCCTTGGAGGCTACACCTGATCCTCCATACCTTCCATTCCCTGGGAATGTGTACCTCGCAAGTGTACAATTGACATAGCAGAGGCAAGCGCGTAAAACTCAAAATCCAGCATTCCCTATCTGCCCAATTAGTTTGAAAACCACATACACCTTTTAGCTATGCTTGCTTCTTTTCTATTCCATATAAACTTGTCACAAGCACTTTGACACAGGTGGCAAGTGTCTAGTGATATGTATGACCCTGTGGAGAATCATCATGCAAATAAGATTAATTCTCCACATTAATGGAAAAAAAACATTATTTGTCCAGCAGAAGAGTTATTTGCTGATATAAAACATTGTAATTAGACTCCACGAGAGTCTGCTCGTTTTCAGTCATAATCGTTACCAAACATTTTCTCTTCCCTATTCTGTGTTCTATCATGTTGGTGCTTACCCCCACCCTAACTTGTATTGTTTCTGCCCAATCATATTCTAAATCTGAGACTTGTTGAAATTCCTCAAAGATATTGTAGCCTCTGATAATTTAACAAAAAGTCTGTCCAGCGATAGCATACAACCATCTACAAATAAAACTTCCACTTACAGGGTATTATCTACAAAAATCTGTTGCTTAATTGGATTTTTAGCCTTATTATATAAAGCATTGATCCATTTATTGTCCACCTCCAAGTCATTTAATACTTGAAGCATATAACCCCATTCAAGGGAGTCAGCTGCTTTTCTAATGTCAAAAAAATATCTTCTGCGTTGGACTACCTCCCTCTCGGCAGTAACCATAAATCATCTCAACTGTCAGCAGTTACACTCTGCCAAGCGGCCCTTAAAATCCTTCTGTTTTTTTTTTTTTTTCTTTTGTACCTGTCTAAGATTTATAGAATATTTTTTTGCTAAAATGGCAGATAAAAGTTTTGCATCAACATCAATCAAAGAAATAGACCTGTAATTACCAATATTCTTGCATGTAGACTGTCTTTTGGGAGAAGCACTACCACTGGTTTTGTTGACGGAGTCCGGTAATATAAAAAACCCATATAGATATATATATATATATATATATATATATATATATATATATATATATATATATATATATATATAGTGCAAGTAAATCGGATAAAAACACAAATGGATGTTGACTGTCAAAAATGTGATGTGTAAAAAACATAAACGCTTTCGTCCGAAAAGTAAGGACTTCATAAAATACAGATACCAAGCGTATAAAATGTGTACTGTTTTAGTTTTGGTATCTGATGAGTCCTTATCTTTGAGACCAAAGCACATATGTTTTTTACACATTAAAGTTGTTGACAGTACAACATCTATTTGTGAATCCAGCATTATTCCCAGGTCTGCCCCTAGGTTTTACAGTTGGGTGAGATGCTGCACCACCTCCTCTTGAAAGACATTGTAAAATTCCCTGGAAAATCATTATTTTCAGGTGATTTCCCTTTCATAAGACGTTTTAACACTTCATCTATGTCCTGAAAAGATATGATTTTCTCCAACCACTTCTATTCTTCAGTTAATTTATACCCACCCCACCTAAAGAGTTGATTCAGTTCCCCAGAGCCTACATTACCTTTCATCTTCGAGGTATAAAGTGAACTAAAAAATTTTGAAAAATATGTTGAATCTTCTGTTGTAAGTAATGTTTTCCTGTTGTCTAGAATGGAAATTAAAAGCTTCTCTGAATGCCTCTTTAACTTTTACCACCAGCTGTTTAGCCACCTGTCTCTCCACATCACCAAAAATCCTGATAACTAATGAGCTGTCTTTTCATTACTGAGGTTTCTTGTTCTTTTATAAGTGCACAAAGTACTGCTATATGCCGAGTTATATCCTCTTTTCCTACATCACATAAGATTATATTGAAGCATCTCTGCAAGATCCTCATTTCTTGCTCCCAGTCCTTGATCACACAACTGGATTGATGACTCCAGTGCCCTTCAAGACTCATAAGATGTCGTTTAATTGCACATTTAATGGCATCCCACCAATCATTGTGAGCCAAGGAACAATGTCTTTCTGTCCCATTCTTGTCCGGTATGTCTGTTAGAAATTGTTTAACTTCTCTGCGTTTACTTTGTTTTGTCCAGCACTAGGTCTTCCATCTCTATCCTAACAGTCTTACCACCAGTGCATTAAACCTTAAAGTTAGAGTCATGTGTGCATAATCTGAGAGAAATATCTCCCCATTAGCCACTTTCTCAACCTGTTCCAGGCCCTTACCTATAGTCAAGAATCTGTCCAGCCTGCTTTTGTCTCTTGAAAATGTAAAAGCTTCAAGTCCGTAAAAGCTTCAAGTGAGGGATGACGCAATCTGTATATGTCCATGCAGTATTCCTCTTTAATCCACCCTGCACTATAACATTCCTTTCCTTGTGACCTTACTTTCTGTCCATTTTCCAGTTCACCAGCACATTAAAATCTCCTCTTGTCACTTCCCTTTCACAGTGTGCGAGAACATTTTGCCACTGCTCGTAAAATGGCTCGAAGAAGTCTGAGCAGTCCTAATCAGGGAAGTATAGTATGCATATTTTATATTCCTTCTCTTCTCTGTCAAGACCCAAAACTACCCATCTCCCCACTTTCTGCTTTTAATTCCTTCACACATTCTTCTCTGTGTTTTCTGGCTAAAACTACCACTCCTCGCATCTGCCCTATGCTATATCCCAATAGTGTAAATCCCCCATTCCTTTTCCTCCTTCCTGTTTAACTTAATTTGTTGAAGAAAAACACTATCTGCTTTGATCCTTCTAAGCTTGCTTCTAAGTTTTCCTCTTTTAACTGGATGACAGATTCTGCTCACATTCCTTCAAACTGTTTTTATCAGAACATTATTCCTCTTCTCTGGATTTGCTTCCCTCTACTCCCCCTCCTGCTTTGGCCCTGAGTAAGGTCAGTCATGAGCTTTGTATTCACCATGGAGCTATACTGTGTTCTCAGCCAAGGTAGCTGTAGGAGCTTAGATTAGCTACAAGTGCTGGCAGAGCAGAGTACATGGGCGCTCCATACACCCTTAATAAAACCGAAATCATCTGGAACATTCTCACATTCCCTCTTCCTGATATTCTCAAAAAAAGAAAAAGAAAATTATTTTACCTCTCAAAGTTAGCAAAATTTGAATGTGAAAGTGGCAAGACACTTTTTGAGCATTACAAATTATTAAAATATCACAAGCGACAATGTAAAAAGTCCAAAAACACCAAAAGCCTGGTACCCGAAAGCTGAACACAATAACTCCTCTGCTCGAACAGGTAAAAGGATTTATTGTCGAATACAAAACAAATAAACAATCCACCAAATGGTCCAGGTTAAGCGCTTTCATCTGGCAAAGCAGACTTCATCAGAACAATGTGTAGGTAGTTCTGAGTCGTTTAAATAAAAATTCAAACTGAGATTTCTACATTGAAGGAGGAAGTGTCCAGACTACTTGACTTAGTGGTACGCACATTTACAGCACTAAAATCGGCCGAGATGGATAAGCCGAGGGACAAGCAGCAGGCAATACCTTCCGGCGATGTGACACCTTCCGTTGATGTTTTGCCTGCAGTAAATCGAGTCGACACTAGTATACAGATGGAGATACCTAATGGGCAAGTAAATTGTGTCGACGATGGGAATCCTTCACTCAATGATATTTCTAATCGAAATAGGGATTTAAATATAAGTAATGCTTCAGACAACGACTTTACTTTTGATTTTAGTTTATTTCATGTTTGGGATGAAGCGGAACGATTAGGGGCGTGACCTAAACGCCCAATGCCTACAAAAACTTATTCAGCCATTACCAGGACACATATGGATAATTCTAGAGGTAATGGTGCTATTTCTAATTTTTCCAGTCCGAATTTTAACAAAGTTAATATTAATAATCAATATAAGAAACACAGAACAAATGTTATGGACAAAGTGACTGGTGGACTTGAGAATGACTACCTCGACCATTTTTTAAGTGACGAATATGATTTCACTAAGAATGATGGGCATTATGATAGTAATGGCATTGGGCGATATCAAAGTGGTTCCAAAGGAACAATCAAAGACCTGATTTATTCTTTGGGAAAGAAACTATTGACAATTAAAAATTTAAAAATAGACAATGCATATTTGACCAAGTGTACTGCTATACAGATCGTACCTAAGGGTTTAAGGTTTTTTAAATTGCCTATGGGACTTGAATTGAATAATGGCATTGTAAGGGAATTCAATCAGTTATTTGACCGCTTTGGATTCAGTTATATGAGCATTCTTATTAAGAAAAATGATGAAAAATTGTCTTGGTTATTACAGGAGGTGGAGAGACTGAACCAAGAAATTGTTAATCATGAGTTGTTCCCTCAGTGGAATGATTTTTATGATAAACAGTTTATATTAGCTGACCAAAAAGCTAAAAGTATTTACCAAAGGAAAAGTAGGAAAATTATACGAGATGTGGAGCAGTATGACAATAAAAGAGCATATATTTGGCCAAAGGATTATCAGGAGTTTGACAGGGATAGGAACCATAGAAATACAGGCAGACAGGAGGATAAGGATTTGAATTTTCAAGGGGGCAGATTTTATCCAGCCCCAAAAAAATCATTTACACCGTGGAACAGGAGAATAAGATAAATAGACCAGGGACAGACATAAGTGACACTGAAACCATTGTACGTGTTTTGGATGATGGGATATCTGGGTCAACACTAAGCCAGCAACAAGATGCTGGGGCGAACGAGATATTAAATAGAAGTGCTGACAATATATTTACATACAAAGGGTTTAATGTGTTTAATTATACAAATTTTGACATCTCTGAGGAATTTTATATGTTGTTTGCAAAAGGGATGAAATTCATACCTACTGTAGGGTTTAATTTAATAGATACAATAATGGAATTGAAATTATATTGTAGGAGGCTAAACTTAGCCATCCAGTTCAAACAATCTGATCAGAATGGTAATTCAACTGAACCTTATGTACTTAAGAAGAAGAGCACATATATTCCCTGTACAAATCCGGTTGTAGCTAGTTTTGAAAAAAATGGCCAGCCAGGATATTCATAGGTTCAACAAATTGTATAAAACTGACAAAAACATTAAACAAAGTATTAAAGATAATTTAACTGAAGGAGAACACAAATGTTTGGACAAACTAGTGAAGAATAATGAGGTTAGGGTAATGAAACCCGATAAAGGGGGTGGAATTTTGTTATTTAACAATATGGACTATACTAATGTAATATACAATTCTAAGTCAATCAGGTAATTATGAAGCAATCTCTATTAACGAGATAAATATTGGATATAAGAGAATTGATCTAGCATTGGAAGAATACTTGATTGACCATAGAATAACTAGTGACACCTATCAATTTCCTACTGTGGCCACTATTATAGGTATTCCTAAAGTTCACAAAAATTTGACACATCCCCCTTTTTATCCCATAGTATCGGGAAGTAAGTCTAAAACGTACCCTTTGGGTGTTGCTGTTGATAGATGGGTCAAACCTGTGTACAACAACATTCCCCATCTTATCAAGGATCCGTGGATGTTTTTAGGACAACTAACACCTAACTTATGGAGTAGTGATTTAATCTTTATTACCATTGATGTTATTGACTTATTCTCGTGCATTCCCAAAGAGACAGGGTTGGAATATTTTAGTAACAGCTTGAGAAAACATTCCAACATGGATTGGGACCGAATTAGTTTCATCACTGACATGATGGGACTAGTATTGGATCACAATTATATTCATTTTGAAAGTGAATTCTTCAGACAAACTAGGGGAGTAGCTATGGGAGCATCTTGTGCTCCCATGTTTGCTAAGTTAGTTATGCTCGAATGGGAAACCGAATTTTTGTTTAAATGTGAATACTTTCAACATATTGTCTATTACACGAGATTTTTGGACGACTTGTTTTTGTTATGGAAGGGCCCGTTTGATAAGATAAATTCTTTCATTAATTACATCAATCACACAACTGATTTTTTAAAATTCACTTATAATGTCAGTGACAGTGGCATAGCATATTTAGGTACGTATATTAGTCACAGCAATGGAGGGTTTGTATCACGTATCCATAGAAAGGAGACCTTTTCCATTGACTATTTGGAATTTAGTAGCAATCATCCGCAACACGTATTTAAAAATGTCTTTAAGGGGCAGTGTATTAGGGCAGCCCGTATGTCATCGACCATGGAAAATGTATATAAAGAATTAGACTTTATTAAGTCAATGTTCACAGATAGGGGGTATATGTATATAAAGAATTAGACTTTATTAAGTCAATGTTCACAGATAGGGGGTATCCTGGCTCCCTATTGCGTGACGTAGTTAACTACGTAAGCAATGAATGGGGTAAAAAGTATGTACCTTTACTTGGAAATCCAATGTGTAACACCTTTAATAAGGATAGGAATACAAATTTAGAGCACAGTAGTAGAGTTTGTGTGTTGATGTATTCTCCGGTGGTACAATATATCAAAAATATTATTAAGGAACATTGGAATTTGATAACTGTGGATGAAGTAACAAGTAGGACATTGGGTGCATTTCCGAGTTTTGTATATAAAACCGGACCCAATATTAAGAGATTATTGGAATCTATGACCTATACATTTGATAAGAAAGGGAAAACAACAGGAACTAGAAGATGTGGAGCATGTAACCAATGTCGTGCAGCTAACGAAGCTGAAGGATGTAAATTGGATAATTTCAATAAGACATATATAAAGTGCAGGGTAGGTAATTGTAACACCAAATTTGTGGTTTATTTAGCAACATGTACGTCATGCTCCACATTTTATATAGGAAAAACGGAGAGACAGTTTAAGCGACGTATATACGATCATTTATATAGTATTAGGGTCAATGACAAAAATAATGCCTTATACCGGCACATGCGTAAAAGTGGCGACACACATCATTTTAAATTTTCTATCATTGACCATGTCGGTATACCTTCTTATGGAGGGAATATTAAGGCCCTTTTAGCTATGAAGGAAAGTAGATGGCAGATTTTAACAGATGCAACTAGACCACCGGGAATTAACTATCACATTAGTATTAAACCATTTTTGATTGTGGCATAATTTTTCATACCTAGACATGAATATGCATTATTAGCATTATTATCATCATTATCATATTTACTTTTAGTTTTATTATTTTTATTAATGTCATTGTTGTATATATCGATTATGTTGGCATGCACCAATGTTTTGGCGTGCATTTACATGCATTACATGCACCACATGACTTGGGTACTTTAGGTTTTTGGTTAAGATCTAGTACATGCTTATATTTATTATTTAGTTATATATATATTATATAGCATATATTATATATCACATGCATACATAGTTTTGTATTCATACAGTTTTGGATTCGTATAGTCTACATAGAGGTTCATATACATCTTGCTGGCTAGTATAGGTGTAGGATCCATAAGTTGTAAGAGAAATCTTGAATACGAGCTATGTTTTTAAATGTATAATAAGCACTGTCTATGTAAATATGAAGAGCTGTGTATTTAAATAATATTTGGCACCTAAAAGTGTATTTAAATGACTCAGAACCACCTACACGTTGTTCTGATGAAGTCTGCTTTGCCAGATGAAAGCGCTTAACCTGAAGCATTTGGTGGATTGTTTATTTGTTTTGTATTTGTTTCGTATTCAACAATAAATCTTTTTACCTGTTCGAGCCGAGGAGTTATTGTGTTCAGCTTTCGGGTACCAGGCTTTTGGTGTTTTTGGAAATTATTAAAATATGACACATGCAAGAAGGCTTTGATGTAACGATCTAAAGAACTATTGACAAAGAAGTGAAATACAGCCATTCCAGATCTTACATTAAATGCTAAGATCTGATATAAAAACATTGTTGGATAATGCATGTATACTAGAGAAATATGATTTAATGACATCAGGAGTCCACCAAAACAGTCAAGTAATAATAAAAACTAAAAAAATGACTCTCCACAGCTAGGGGTAATATATATCTTACTACAATAAGCCAGTACCAAAACTTAAAAAGTACACCATTTTATAACTATGAGATGACCTTAATAATCTTTGTATTTGATCAGACAGTTCTTAATGGTTTTTGATGTTTGAGTAGAGGCATGAGAATAGTGATATGGATCAGGACGGATTTATGTGGTGGGAGACTGCTAATGGTGTAGAATACGTGTGGGTATAGAATGGTTGTAAAGCAAAAATTACTGATTTAATTGTGTACTGGTGTAGGGAGATTGAGGCTAGAGGGTATAAGAGTATAGAGAGATGAGGGGAAGGCTGAGAGATATTATAGAGGGTAAGATGAGATACATGTTAATCTGATTTTATGTGAGAAAAGATTATAAGGATGAATGGAAGAGGAGTTTTAATCATGAAAAAGAGGTACTGTGGGATGAGTCTGAGTAGCAGTGGATGTAGTACAAAGCAGTATGGGAAGGAATAAGGCTATTGGGAATGATGGTAAGTGTTATGTGGAATATGTAGTAGTAAAGTTGTCAGGGGATGTTTAGGGAGTTGGTGACACAGGTGATAGGTGTACTGGGAAAGTGCAATGGAAGAGTAAGGTGTGGTAGGTGGGAAATGCGGTAGGGTAGCGAGCTTCCAACCCTTAGGCCAATTATTACAGTAAACAATCAATTTTATAACTGGTACTAAACACTTAAGGAAGGAAGCACAAAGATGATCAGTTTTTCTTCCATGTACTGAATGCAGACACCATGAAATTGGGGGTACATAGTACCTGAATAAACAAAATTGGCTCTTTGGTAGTTTCACACCATAAGCTCCATACTCCTGGAAAAGCACATATTCTGTATAAAAAAAACAGATGCCCAAGCAAATAAAACGACAAATAGAACGTGCTTTTGTCCCTACCACAAACTTGGGACTTCTTCAGAACAATGTTATACCCAGAGTCACTTGCTTAAATACTTAAAAATTACTTAATCAGCTATTAAGTAAAGTAATTTAAGATGGCAATTGAAATTAATGTTGTTGTTACCTTTATATTTTCTTAAAGGCCAAAGTACCCCATTTACCTTTGCACACTGAAAAATATTCTTTTGCACAATATCAAGTATAAACTTAGATATACGTAATATATAAGCAGATATTATATAAAAATGTATTATGTAGCAAGTTATGTGAGATAAAAAATTCCAACAAAATAATGCAGCTAAAAATGTAGTTAAATTAGAAATTCAAAACTCTCTTCTTTAAAACAGATGAAATAGAAACCAAGTTATTAATACCCGGTGGTAAGAGGGATTTTAATTTAATTATCCAGTAAAATTCCCTATGTTCAAGAAAAAGGTTCCCACCACCCTCCTTTTGAATTCAAAGGTACCAATTCTAAAATACCAAATCCAAACTTTGTAAAACCCAGACATTTTAAAGAATGCTTGAGTAGAGAGTTATTGATATTCTTTTTAGAAATTGCATACAAATGTTCATAAATCCTAGTTTTAAGTCTCCTTTCTGTTTTCCCTACATAATAACTACCACATTGGTCACAAACAGCAATATAAATCAGTCTTTTGTATTACATAGTACTTGGCGTAGACAAGTATAACCCTATGGTCAAGAAAAAGGCCAGTGGTCAACTTGGCAAGCGATCCTTGGACTGGGAGGACTACTCATTTGGGGGAATGTCCTAGCCACTTTCCAGTGCAGGACAGGCACGTATCTTGACTTTTTAAAGTTAGTATACAAGGCACTTCATGTTACGCTGGTTTACATTGCACAGTGACACAAATCTCAGTGAAAAAGTTCACAGAAAAGTGCTGTTGCAGAACTCCTGCTATTTAAGAATCGGGGACCGATGTAATGTCTACAGGCTCTGAAACAAAAGAAGAGAGGAAAACACCTCTACAATGAAGTGTTATGTGGAAGCAGTTAAGTCAATATGTAGGTAGCCACTTTATTCCTGAAGATGGAGGAAGGAACATGGTGAGTCTAAGCAGGAGAGTAGAGAGAAGGTAACAATAGTTTATGAATGTAAGGTCAAAATGGGTTTAGCAGGTTTACTGATCTAGAACCTCAGTGATACACTGTATAGAGCCTAGTATCAAAACCTAGCACTGCTAAGCAAATTATAAAACCATCATTTAGTAAACATACATCAAACTAACCAGCTTGTGAAAAGAATAAGTACAAGAGCCCAAGCTACCCTATGCTGACTAACTCACCAAGTCTAATACTACGCTTAATCGATTCATGATAAAATATCAAGTATATGGTGACTCTTTATAAACCAAGTCCCTTGTGTTGAGCCTGTCAGCATATATTGGTTTTTCTGAGAAATTAGAGCAGGTTTGTTTTCAGTTTACTTTTAGATGATGTACAGATCCAGCTCACTTCTAGCTCTCGAATCTCTTCTACTGCTACATCGTGGCCTGTAAAGTCCTTATTATTATCTTCAGCAGGTGCTGGCATTTGAGAACAATTACGATTGTTAAATCAGATCCAGGTGCAAAAAAACATCTGCCTGGTGCCTTTATGATTAACTGGCTTTGAGGTATGGGTTTAAAATGGCCTTCCTTTCTTAGGAGCTGGAGACTTGATTAGTGCACAGTTACAAGGCCTCTTCCTTTTCCTGGATTCAGTTTAGGTGGAAGCTGATTTCATTGCTTCTGCATATGATTTCTTCTTTTGGGAGTTCTCCCATTCTCTTTGAAACCATTCAGGGTCGTTTGGGAGCAGAAATCAGAAAGTTTGGATTTCTTATTTGTAGTTTAGCTGGATAATGTAATGTCACCCCAAAGCCAAGTTCTCTGTCACCCACCTCAGTTATGGGGCCAGGGCTTTGCAAAGAGGACTGCACCATGATCAGTGACGATGCTTTCCTAGTATCACGCTATCTTTAAATTGTTGCCCAACTCTCCTCCCGGTCATTGAAGTCCAGACTGTTAAAAATAAGGAGTCCAGTGAGATAATGGGTTAACTTGCTAATTAAATATGGTGTGCTCTCTTTATAATCACAGGTTTGTCCTGAGCTAGGAGTTTTTTTAGTTGCATAGTAATATAGTGCATTTTATCTACTCCTTCAGTCCTTTCTGGCAAGCCAAACACTACTAAGATTATTACATCTCATTCGATTTTTCATCTGTCTCTACTTCCATTTGAGATGCATTTGATTATAGATCTCCAGTGCCTTGTGCATGTGAGCCAAAGTTTTTTTTTTGTTTCTTAATATCTTCTTGTTGCAGCATAAGTGTCTGTTGGATGTTCTCCCGATGGTTGTTGTGGTATGCTGCCAGTGCTTTGATTTCTTCATATCAGTTCTGTTGGTGTGCAGATTGCTTTGATATCCTCCTGCATCTTTCATTCCCGAGCCACCATTGTATTACTGAGTCATCTGGTGGTATGGTCGGCAAGGTGTATACTGTTGTAGTGCATTAATGCACACCATGGATGGAGTTCTGTTCTTGACTACAGAGCTTATAGAGCTAGTAAACTTGGATTTTTTGGATGGATTTAACAAATCAGTTTACTTAAATGTCAAGGACCCCCTGGTGTATGCCAGAAACCAACTCCATCTTGCACTCACTTGCGAGTGCTCCCAGTATCTTTTATTTTACATGGTCTTTGTGTGAGAATGAAGACTGCTCTTCATCTTTGGGTATCCGAGAAAAGTCCCAATCCACATACATTTTCACCAATCTACTAGACTGTCTGAGTCCTGACTTCAGTACTTTGTTTTCTTGCACTAATCCTTGCAGTAAGTAAGAGTGTTCATTCATGTTCTCTCTCGGCTTGTTAAGGGTCTTGTCATTCTTCCTAATGTAATATTCAAGGCAGAGGTTCATTCTCTGGGTTGCACAGAAAAAGTCTTTTAATGTAACTTTATCTTCTACTGCTGAAGCTACTCTACAAGCTTGTGGCTTTTTACATCTGTCTGTCTCTCTGCCGACACTTCATTTTGTAGTGTAGAGTTGACCCATTCCTTAATGAACTCCTTACCTGCAAATGCTCTTCTGTTTTTACTAATTTTTTTCAGCTAGTATGGCCACAGTTTCAGTTCACTTGGGGAACTCTGGTTTAACCATCTTCAATGGTCCACCATACTGGAAGTCCCCTGTGATGTGATTGAGTTCACAGTAGTTGAGTAATGTTTGAATTTTAGCCAATTGAGTTATTTGATGGCAGTGCAGTAGTAAGTTTTGTTTTTACGTTAGTGAACTTGGTTCTTTATTATAGCACTGCTCTAGTTTGGAAAGCTGGGTTGAATCTGGATTTGTGAAGAGGGGACAGCATATGAGACTATGTGAATTAAGCAGGCAGTTGATGTGTGCTTACAAGTTTGTTTTTAGTAAGATTTTGCCCAAACATTTTTGGTTTGGTTTCTTGACTATCTGTTAGACATGAAGGTCAAATTTATTTATTTTTTCCAATCGGGACACCTAGGAGTTTTGTGTGGGGAAACAGATTCAGTAGTGGCATCATTGGGGGAGAGAAGGGTAAAATTAGTTTTTCCATCAGAGATCAACTTGGAGGGAATAGGATTATCTTAGTTATTTTAGAGTTTAGTACAAGGTTGAACAATTTGTGCCAGGTTCAGTGGAGGTACAGGAGAGTTGGGTAATGTTCAGAAACTCTGGGATTGTTTTAGTTGGGCAGATAATGGTCATATCTTCAGTATATTGGCTAAAGGCTGCATTATTAGAGGCAAAAGGAAGGTTGTTTATGAATGCGTTGAAAAGTAAAGGGCTAAGTCTTGAGGAGCTCCCAATTGATCTGGAAGGAAAGGTGGATTGGATTTCCTTAAAACTTTTTAAGGAAGTTGTATTCTTCTAATATTTTGAATAAACATTACCAAAATAAGGAGTCCAATAATTTTTCTGTGTGTGTATTGCTAGATCTTATTTGTTAAGCAAGCAATAATGTTCACCCAGGGGTGGCCTCTACACCCCTAGAATGGCATTATTTACACAATAACACACACCCTGGAGGGCATAATTGCACTTACATAATGGGCTGTTAAATTGTTTTATGTTTTGTAATTATTATATATTTTTAATATTTTTGATGTAAATAGTTCCTCCACCTAATGATTCAGACTTGCTGTAGTATATTTAACTGTTGTTAGAGAAAATATTTTACATCCAGAATATAAGTTTGCTAAGTATTTAATGTCTACACACACACACACACACACACACACACACACACACACACACACACACACACACACACACACACAGTCAGTCTCTGTCTTTGTGTGTGTCTCTCTCTCTCTCTCACACATATTTTCTCGTGCGCACACATTCAGAAGAGGTGTACCAAAGTCAGTTAATAATGCTCCTATTAAAACTTTCATACCTCCATACCTTTCAACTGTCCAGGTTTTTGCAGAGTGCCCAGATTTACTGCCTCATGTTTTTGGTCTGTTTTTCATAAAATGTGTTGTTTGCTGGCAAATCATTGGTGGTTGAAGATATTAAACAATGTGATTGTCTGAGCTCCATGGCAGCTTAATATGGTGCTGTGAAGTGTCAGAATTGGTTTCTAGTGTGCATTACCTGTACAGTAACGCCTTCCTGTAGAACATTCATTCTCCAATCAGAGTGGTGATGTACAGGTCGCCTATACTCTAAAACTCAGCACAGTTAATAAGTGTAATAATGTTTTTAGTATTATCTTGAGGTTATATTTTTCTGATGTTTTATGGAAGGATTTTAAATATTTTTGCCGTAATTCCATATTTATGTATGTATTTGTTTGCACAGTTGTTGACCAGGTAAGCACATTAGTCTGTGGACCCTTTTTAGGCATGACCCAGACTCATAAGGATGAGTGAATGGTAGTAACATTCAGCATTCATAGAGATTAACACTGAAGAAGTTGACATGCAGATCAAACATCTCTAGTCATTTTATATATTATTTTCAGTGTATCTTTCCAATTCTTTAGTGCCCAAATCTGACTTATTATTATTTTCGTAATACTATGCTAACCTTGTCATGGGCTGTTTACATCAAGTATAACTGTACACATTCAGAGATATATTTAATAAAGAAAACTTTCTTAGCTTCAGTTACTGTCATTTTAACTTTTAAACTGTATATACATTTGTCTTGTTTCTGCAGTGGCCTTCTGCACCTGGGGAATCTACTGTTTACATGGGAATTCTTTCTGGTGCAGTTCTTACTATACTGCAGCTTTACTTTGAAACTTGATGTTTAGGATTCTGTCTCTACCATTTTTGGCTCTTCAGAGTTTTAAATCCTCTTTCTTGAAACAAGATCGATGCTTACTCTCACTTCATCCTGAAATGTTGACGTTGACATAGTTGTCTTGTACAAATTTATGCAATTTCTTCATCACAGCTTTCCCTTGCTCCTCTCAAAAAAAACTTAATTTGATTTACCAATTACTTCAGGTTGAGGATATTTTTCCCAGGACTTTTGTATTCTTTGTTCCTTTCTTGTAAGTTTGGCAGTGGCAATGTTTTGTTATAATAGTATTTATTTCCTTGTCATTTCTTTCTAATATTCTTTCACTTTTTATGCTGATTTTCAGGCATTAACAGTGTAGTTGAAGAAGGTAATTTGCTTTTCAGCCTTCTTTCCTTTAACACCTGAGCTGGTAAGAGTGAGTTCTTGCATTCAACTGTTAGTGTAGTCCAAATTTGCAAGATGACAATCTCTACAACTTTTGATACTACTCCTCTTCATGAGATAGTTCTCCCCACTTGGCCAGATTGTTGTGGATATTTCTCAGAACAGCTAGTGGTAAGTCCCAGGGTTGCTTGTATGCGAGTCATACAGTCAAATAGATATAACTATTAGTGCTGATGTGAGACCAGTTTTGTCCCTACTTTGGGAAACCATACTGCTGTGGAATGTGTTTTGAATGGGTGCAGCTTGGCTAAAAAGTGGACCCAAATGTTACTGCTGCAATGGCCTCTCCCCTACAGATATGCAGTTACAGCGAGAGCCCTTGCACAGCTTTATTTTCTCCAGTTTAGTTGTCACACTGTTGCAGTGTATGAGTGACACAAGCTGTGGACTTCTGTAGGAGTCAATTAGGAGCCTGTATTGTGGAGTTACTGGCTGAATTGCAAGTCATTTGCGTGGCTATGTAGTTTAAACAATGAACGGAGAGATTTAGTGTTCCACTTTCTGGCAGCACAACAGGAAGGAAGAGTATTTTTGATGTCAGTGTGTGCTGATTTTTTTCCCTTTACCGGGACCATATTTGATGGCTTCTGTGCCTTCACCAAATTGGCTCATTTTTTCCAGAATGGAAGCTAGGTATCCCCAGACTAGATGAGAACCCTGCAACCTGTTTATTGCAGCCTGGGAATCTCTTTCAGCCCACCTTTCCTTGACAAGAGTCTGATAGTAGAGAGGAAGGCAGCTTTACTAGTCCTGGGAGTGACCTATCCTCTCCCTTGGGACCATACACCTTCCCACCACAGTGACTCCTCCTAGCCCTCATTTGCTGCCTCCCATTGGGAAGCATGCCTCCACATACCACTTACACCTTAGTTGCATAATGTGAATGTATTAATGGCAGTGTGGGCTTTCTCGGCTGGTTCGTAACTCCATTAGATGTCACCTATGTTCATAGGTTCATAGGTTGGTACTAGGCTATTGGCCCTAGGGCCTATACAAGCCTAGCCACAACAATTCCCTGGCTATTTCTTCCCACACTATTTACTTCCCTGTGGCAAACCAAAGTCACATTCGTTCCCTCAGGATAAGTGAACCAGCAGTGGCTGTTCACTCCTATCATCCTAGCCAGCTCCTGTAGACACCCTTGCCACTAATTGAACTGTGGTCCTGTGGTCAGGTGTAGCATAGTCATTATCCCTGTATGTCCAGGAGCTGGCTGTGGTGATCAATTGTTTAGCCAAAGCAAGCAAATCAGGCTGCTTTATTAATGGATTTATAAACGTGGTATTAAATCATCTATCTTATAATCTATGGTAAAGAAAATACAGTTGCAGATGTACCAGTGTACTGGAAGAATCAAGCATTCTGTTGAGCTTTCTGTTGTCATTGATCTATAAATTATCCATATACTCACCCCAGTCTTTTTAATTTTTGCTTTAGAGTAAATGTAAAACAATTTTGTTTGGTGGAGGGGAGTAAATGCCTTGAAGAGGTGGCTTGGGTAGTCATTTTGTCTTCATGATTCTTGGGCATGTGATCACTATAATCCTTTTTTTTTTAATTTCAGGTATCAGTGTTTGAGTTTGAAGTTAGTTTAGTGTAGACAACTGATTTATTATAGCTTAATTAGTAAATTTCATGTTCTAGTGTACTTTTAGTTACTGTATGTGTTTATGCTCATTTTTGAGGATAGGTGGTTTTGTCCCTCTCATGGATGACCATCAGGTTGCATTGAGTTCCCCTCATTGTTCAGTGGATCTGCAGAACCTGACAAACCACCTCCCATACTCTCTTTTGACCCATGTTGGATGTCTGTGAGGAGAATGAGGCATCTTGAGATAATATGAGAATTTTATTTATTTATGCTCTGTTTCCACCCCCCAGCATGAACATGTGTTCATGAGGACAAATGTGCAATGGACGTATTAGCATAATCGTCTGCTTCCTCAGAGACTCCTCCTTTGCTCTGCATGCCTGAAGACAATAACTTCAGCATATCTCCAACCTATGCCAGAGATCAACTGCAAGGTGCACCTGCAAACACACCCTTCCCCTTGCAAAGCCATCCTCCATTATCAGTGCTTCAGATGCCCTCCCTGCTAATTGAACCTGGGTTGTGTGGGCCATTGTTGGGGATTTATCCCTTTAAGCCATACCACTGACTCATTTTTATAGGTAAAGGTGTACAGTTGAGATTCTTTAGTATCAAATCGGTGAGAAGAAAAAAAGTTTGAGTGGTACTGGTAGAAGGATGTTCATTGGAAAGGATTTGAGAGTTATTCATTCCTTTAGTAAAGAGCAGAAAAAAACTTTTCTTTCATTTTTCGTATGTTGTATTAAGAGTCTCCTTAATCTTAAGTGCAGTTATTAGTTTTTTTTTTTTTTTTGAGCACAAAAAAGAAATAGAAATAGCGATAGTTACTTCATCAGACTGCACTACTTGTGCTAAGGAAAAAAAAATCTATATTCATTGCTAAGGACCTGAAGCATAGTGAGTCCATCATGTTTGCCTGCTTCCATGAACTTTCTGTTTTCAGGTGTTGAATAGAAGGGTAAAAAAACAGTAAAGAGTGAAAATGAAGGTGCAGATGTTCATCATAATATTCATTGTTGCAGTCAGTTCTTCGTGGATACCGACCAGCAGAAGCCTCGTGGATGGCCAAACATCCAGACCTTTACCTTTCCTCCTTCAGACCTTGGCTGATTACCTCACATGTCAATGTCAGGATACTAGTGCTAGAAGTTCAATGTCGGGATTCTAGTACTAGAAGAAGGGCATCAGCTGCTGCCATCATTCTATCTCTTTGATCACATTGTGTATGATTTTTTTATCTGTACAGAGTGTAGTGAGTTCAGCATATTGGCAGGCATATTGAGAGTCACCTGTGACTGCAGGTAAAGCACCAGGTTTAGGGTCTGGCAGGCTAATGAATGCTCAGTACCTCGTTTGAAAGTACAGTTGTGTAAAGGTGATGTTCAGGCTTACCAAAAACAGAACTGATTGCCCCAAGAGGAACACCAGTCGAAGGAACCCAAGAGGTATGTGTACATCCAGGAAGGTAAATAACTAGGGGGGTGGAGGGACTACTGCTGCATTGAAGGCAAGGACATCTACTGTTATGCTAAGATTTTACACAACTATACTACATCTTTACATTCACTGCTGCTGTATTCTTAACAATATGGGAGAGTGCCTAAGCTCAAGAGGAAAGTTGGGGAGGAGGAAAGGGCAGAAGAGTCCCCTAAAAAACATGAAGAACTGAACTAGCAAAATCAGCCCTAGCTCTACAGATAACATCCAACTTTTAGTGCTTGGTAAAGGTGTACACAGAAGTCCAGGTAGCTGCTTCAGGAATAGAATTGGTATTTAAGCCTTTGAAAAAAGGCACTAGAAAAAGCCACAGCTTTAGTAGATGAGCCGTAACTGAAAAAAGAAGGCTCTTGCCATGAAAAGTGTAACGGAAGGAAACAGACTTAGAAATCCAAGAAGAAATAGTTTGTTTGAATACAGCAAGCCCCAAAGATTTAGGATGAAAAGAAACCAATAACTGATCAGATTCTCTGATAGCCTTGGTCTTTTCCAAATAAATTCTAAGTTACCTATGTATGCCGAAGTAAGCTGCACCCTCTCACTGTCAGTTTGGGGGGAGGGGAAAAAGGCAAATTAATATCCTGATTAAGTGGTAGCACATTAACCACCTTCAGCATTAAAGAAAGGTTAGTGCGCAAGGACACACTGTCCTCATTAAAAATCAAAAGAGGAGGACAAGCCATAAGGGCCAGCAACTCAAGACACCCATCTGGCAGAAGTAAGCACTAGCAAAAGAATAGTCTTCCAGAACAATGTTGCAAGGAAGTTGAAGCAGCAGGCCCAAAAGGGGCCTGAGTCAGCTTCTCCAAAACAAAATTAAGGTCCCAGTGAGGAGGAACAGGCTTCCTGGGAGGTATAATATTAAAGACACCTTTAAGGAATTGTCTCGCTTCAAATCTGGCAGGTAAAGGAGGAGAAAAAAGCAGACAAACAGAGATGGCCGATAGGTGGGCCTTAATAGAACAATAGGCCAAACCAGCATTGAGCAACTCACAAAAATAAGAAAAAAGCAGACAAGCAGAGATGGCCGATAGGTGGGCCTTAATAGAACAATAGGGCAAACCAGCATTGAGCAACTCACACCAATAAGAGCAAACCAAAGGAGTATCTATAGTAAGTGGGTCCATGTTACGAAAGAGACACCAAAAAGAAAACCTTTTCCATTTGGATAAGTAGGATTTCCTAGTCCTAGGTTTCCTGGCCTCCTACAGGACTTGCAGCACATCCTCAGAAAAAAGAAAAAAAAGGTGTCTATGAGGAATTAAAATCCTGTCACCCACAGTGTCAGGTGAAGCATGGACAGGTGGGGATGGATAAGTGATCCTTTGTCTTATGTGATTAGATCCACCCTGTGAGGTAACTTGTGGTGATTGCCCCTGGCTAGATACAGAAGAAGAGGGAACCAGTGCTGTCACAGCCAAAAGGGAGTCACCAACAAGATTTTGAGAGCATCTTGTTGGATTTTGAACAGGACTTTCAGAATGAGAAGAAGAGAAGAGAATGCATAAATAAACATCCCATTTCAAGAGAATGGGAGGGCATCCACCTTCCATACTAGAGGACCTGGGACTCTGGTACAAAACGGAGGAAGTTGTCTGTTCAGAGGGGAGGCAAAAAGTTTCACTTGAGGAGTACCCCACTGGTGGATAATGTCCAGAAACACATCCCTGTGAAGCATCCATTCATGGGACTGAGTTAAGAACCTGCACAGTGCATCTTCCACAGTGTTCTGACCAGAAGGGGATATAAACTGCCTGAAGAGTCACTTGACAGCAAGATCCCATACTAGAAGTGCCAGTCAGCAGAGAAGATAAGATCTTGTTGTACTTGTAGGGAGCCAAAAGTCACCCCCCCATCCCATGTCTGAGGCGTCCGTGAACAATTCCTGAGAGGGAAGAGGGGGATGAAAAGGCTCCTGTGGATTCAGAGACAACTGCTGAATCCACCAGAGAAGTTCTGTCTGAGGCAAGGAAGAAGAGGAACTACAAATTCTAGAGGATGAGCATGTTGAAGCCACACTGACTTAAGAAACCACTGAAACTTTCTCATATGAAATTTGGCTAGAGGGAGCATTGGAATGGTGGATGCCACGAAACCTGAAACCCAGAGCTCTCAGAAACTCTCTGGCAGCAATGGAAGCCAGAGAAAGAAGAGTATGAAAGAAAGAAGTGAGAGTTAAGCCCTTTGGAGGGTGCGGGAAAGAAAGCGTTGGCATTGTCAGTATCCTGCAACCCAGAAAAACATGATCCTGAGAAGGAGACTTTTTGAAATTTACAGTAAACCCCAGACTCTGAAGAAGGGATACAGGAAAATGAAAATTTTGCAAAAGGGTCTCTGGAGAAGACGCCCGAATCAACAGGTCGTCCAAGTAAGGAAATATTTGAATCCCTTGAAGTCTGCAGAAGGCAATCACAAGAGCAAGGTATTTGGTGAACATCCTTGGGGCAGTAGAAAGGCCAAAGGGCAAAGCTGAAAATGCCAGGAAGCAACAGACAAATGCAGAAACACCCTGAAAAGAGGATGGATCAGAATATGGAGATAAGCATATATGAGATCCAGAGAGGCAATTTAGGCTGAAGGGGAGCAAGAGAGGAAACAGAATCTGAAGGGACAATATCTGAAAGGAAGGCACCTTTAGAAAAGTGTTTAGATGAGAGAGGTCTAGAATAGGTCTCCTTCTGGGCACTAGAAACAGATGGGAGTAGAACCCTTCCCCCTTTGAGACACAGGCACCTCTTGAATAGTTCCCTGGGACAAAGAGATTTTGAAGAACCTTTGGTAAAAAAGGAAGATTTTCCCGAGAAGGCTGAGGAATGGCCATAAAAAGAAGACTGGATTACTGTGCCATGAAGTACCCTTGACAAATGATTGATAGAACCCAAGAATCCTGAGTGATCTGAAGCCAAACCAGAAAAGAGAGAAAAGTAAAGAGAAGGAGGAGGAATGTGGCTGGGAGCAGAAGGATAGTCACACAGCAGCTGGTTTGATCAGAAAGGAAGGCTTTAGAGACCCCGAAAATTGAGTAGCTGTTGCAGGAGGAGTCCATTTGCTGCTCTCCTTACCTTTTGTAGAAGGACGGAACTGCCTTCAAACAAAGGCAAGCTTGGTGGGGTAGTTTCTCTGAAATGTAGGCACAGGAGAAATAAGTTCTTGTAAGGCCTTACCCTTATCCTGCAGGGACTTAACCAGCAGCAGCTTCCCCAAACAAAAGTTTAGAATCCAGAGGAGCATCCATCAACTTAGCTTTAATATCAGGTAGAGTTTGAAGCCTAAACCAAGAATACCTCCTCATAACTGAACCAAAAACAACAACCCTAGAAGAGGCATCTGCTGCATCATAACTACATTTAATAGAATGATGAACATTTGAGAGGAAGTCCCTAGTGAGGAAAGAACACCCTTGGAGTCTGGAAAATCAGGAATAAGTTGACAGGCCGGAGAAAGAAGAGCCAACACATACCTAGACACATGAGTCTGATAGTTATTATCCCTAAAAGCTAGCCTAGCTGAAGTGTAAATCGTTTTGGCCAGTCTGTCCATAGTTCTGCTATCCTTGTCAGAAGGCAGTAACTTGGGTGAAGGAAGCAACTGAGATGGCTTATCAGAGGCTATGGACACTATTAAAGGGTCAGCAGTAGAACATTTATTTAAAAAAGAAAAATCCTCAGGAACCCTATAAAACCTGTCAGGCTTCTTGGAAGCAGGGGGAAGAGAATCAGGCTCCTGAGAGGCATTGGATAAAGCATCCAGTAAAGCAGCCAAGACAGAAGGAATAGCCACAGGTTTAGGAGAGTCCAACTGCAACAACTCATAGTACCTCTTATGGATATTAGAGACCTGAGTACAATCCCACTTAAAAAAAAAAAAAAAATCTGTCATCTTAGAGTGTGTGTACCTAAAGGAAATTTCCTCCAAAGGAACATCAGGACTAATAGATCTCCTCACCTGACTCATAGTCCAAAGGACTAGTAGAATAAGTTAGGGATTCGTCAGCAGAATCTGACTTATCCTCAGAAAAATCCAGGTCTCTAGGCCTTTTTGAGAGAAATAGAGGACCTTGGAGGAGCAGGAATTGAAACCACATGAAGAGGATTTATGGACAGTAAGGCAAAAAATAACCACAGAGTAAAACCCTGCCACTCACTTTGTGGATCCCTGCAAGTAGAAGAAGAAGAAACATGTTTAATTTTTTGTTTCTTTAAGGGAACGTCCTGAGAAGGCCCCGATCCAGGATGACAGTCGAGAACTATAGCAGGAACTTTTTCCCCAACTAAAAACTGAGGAACTCCCAGAGGCCCCTCACAAAAAATCAAACGTTGTTCCCTGTGAATGTTTGAGACAGACGCCAGCAAAGCCTCTTTAGGAGAGAAATCTAACAACACAGCCGGGCAAGCCTCTGGATTCGTAGTGACTTCAGGAGGCTGGACAGAGGAAGGTTCTGGTCGTATCTTTTCCTTGGGGTGGGAGATTTCCTTCCAAAATATCTGTAGCGAGCAGCTTAAGATACTGGTTCTCAACATACAAGGAAAGGGAGGAAAGTCTACTGTGAAGGGTTCTTGGAACAAATGCCTGACAAATAAAATAAGATGTGAGGTCATGAGAAGCATCTAAGCAAAAAAAGACCCTTATAGTGGCAGTCTGTCTATGGTGAATCTGTCTCCCACAGTGGCATTTACCCTTCCTGGATGACATTAACCTCAAGGAACACAAAAAAAAAAAAAAAACAAGAAAAAACAAAATCCCCAACAGGGCAGTTATCTTGCAAAAACAGCAAACTGGTGTAAGAAGTCATTGGAGACCGAAAATGCGTTCAGCTGGCAGAAGACGGAGGCAGGTAAACAGACCGACTGTGTAAAAGATACGTTCAGCCTGACTGCAAAGAAGTTCCGTTTTTGGTAAGCCTGAATGTCATCTTTATGCCTTACGTTATGCAGGGAGCATGTAATTAAGTTTGGCATACCTTTTAAATTCCGAAGTCTTTGAAAGACAGGCTTCCACGACAGGGAATCCCATATCATTAAGTGTACTGCAGCAGTGAATGTAAGGACATGCTGTGAGTACTCTGTATCATCACATTTGAATACCTCTTGTCATCCAGTGAACTGTCTCCCCAAATTAGATATTTTCTGATGCTGAAACAGACGATACAGTGTCCATCTGTGCTTTCATAAAACAAAAAGGGGGACATGTGGCCCACATATGGCAACTCGCTCACTTCGGAGTCCGGGGTGTCTGAATCCTCTTTTGAAGCAGGTGCAGTCCTTCTTAACTTGTGAAATTTGAAATGCTAGCAGTTTGGCTTTTAGAAAGCTGATGAAGTCCTGATCCAGCTAGAATAGCTCTTTAGATGAGGCCTGGGTAGTGGTGGGGATGGGGATCTACTCAGCATAAGCTAAGACACATTTGAGGTTGCAGGCTTCAGTATTCAGTGGGGTCTGCCTTGGTGACGGTTCAAGGAGCAATTCTGAAGACCCCAACCCTGTTGCCAGGACCCTCCTCTCAAACAGTGAATGGACACTGTACTTCCCTTTAGTGAGCACAGATAGCATTTGCTTTAAGCAGTCTGCCATCACAGTAGTTTTCGTCCAGGAAGACATGCCTAAAGCCAACAGCATGGTGACTTCCAGAGGTGTTGCACCAGAGACTGTAGAGGGGAAAAAACTCCAAGGATGGAGATTGCAAAAATATCTCTGTGGTATCGAACCTAGGGACACCCTCAGACTCAGGCTGTTACTGTTTTTTCACCATCGAGTGTTCATTGAAGTGCTTAGTGTCCCCTAGATAAGGACCTAGTCTTTAGTCCGTCGCCAAGAAAGTATTTTAAAAGACCAGATGAAAAGGGAAAGAACATGTTCAGTCAAGTAATTTATTATTCCCAAGATCTGTGATTCTCTTCAAAATCTTGACCCTTCTTTTCCAAGCAGGAGAAGAAAAAACTCAGAAAGGGAAGAAGTCAAGCTACAGGAAGGCAGGAATGAATGGTAGGGTGAGGTCACAGGGCTGTGAACATTGGAGAAAACATCTATGATTCTGTCAAGCTGCATTCTTCCTCAGCTATGATTCCGTCAAGCTGCCTTCTCCCTCCTCCAAGAAAGTCCCACTCTAGCCTTTCCATGCCTCTGAACCAACCACCCACCCTTACCCTCCTTACAACTAATAGGCCATGCAGAGGAGTTTGAAAGGATACCCTGAACTAGTAACCCCCCCCACACACACACACACACACACACTTGCTTTCCGTACAACTGATAAGCTATGTAGAGGAATGGAGAGGAGACACAGAGCTAATGATTCTTAAATGTTTTGGGGGAAAAGATCCTGATTATGGTTCCTAACAAGTATCGCACCTGTTCCAAGGAAAAGATCCATTGCTAGATGACATAATGGGATGGGACGGAAGCCATAGAAAGATTGCCAGTATGGGGAGGGAGAGACAGGTGTTTATTCAGTAGCATTTGTTGTGACTGCAGACTCTTTCTAGACCTTTCAAAGTTAAACATGTATATTAAATGGTCCTACTTCAAAATGCTTTACCCTACAAGTTTTCTGCATTTTGTACTCTTTCGAGCCTTCATGCCCACCTAGGATCTAAAGTGTGCTAGTTTCCATAACCCCATTTAAACTATGCACAGAAGGTTTCTCTGATTTGAAGCAGGAGTCATCCAATACCAGTTTACCTCCTCTTCCTTTTGACTTTACCACCCAAGATTTTTACAGAGTGTTTGGTTCCAGTTACTGCTTTTTGCAAATCTAGGCAGACTCTATAGAAGATAGTCAGAAGGGCTTGAAGCTTTCACTGGTACTCTTCAAGTCTTTGAAATTCCTTAGTATTCCATGCTTTGTGGCATCTTGCATGATGATGGTGCTACGCTCTCAGGTTGTTGAGGTCACAATCCCCCTTTTGTCTTGCACCAAAACTGTGCTGTCTTGTTAGAAAATCAGGTGTGCTTCAGTCCAGTAGTATCCCTAAAGTTTGCCAGGGGACACAGATTGTCACCACCGTATTTTCAGACGTTGCATGGAGAGAGTGCATATGTAATGGATCTGAGTATCTGGGGTCTGTGAGACAACATGAGGAAAAATAAATCACATAAATGTGAAAAAGATTATAGCCGTCATACCAGCACTTAAAGCATTTGAAAAAAATTTGGGTAAAGATTACGCTGCACATTCTCACAAATCATACCTTGGTAATGTGGTACATCAACGTGTAAGTGTAGCACCCACTCTTATATACTATGTAGATATGAAGTACAAGCTTGTGAACTACTGTGTCAGGACAGACTCTCAGGGCATCTTGCATCCCATCACAGGAAAATAGCTTTGCAAATTGTTTGAATAGGGTGCAGTCCGACACTCATGAATGGATGTTAAACAGATGTGTTCTTAAATCTGACCCCAGAGGTGGGGCAAGTCAAAGGTAGACCTCTTTTTGCTTTCCCAGAGAACAGGCAGCTCTGGAAGTCTTGCTTTAGGACAGCAGCTTCAGGAACCTGGAAAACAGAAGATGTTCTTCTTGTTTCACTGTTGCAGTCATCACACTTGGGTTATCTGCCTGCTGGTAGCCCTCAGTCAGCCCGAATACCAGAGACTTACTATTTCTGTGTCAGTTTCTGTCGCTCCAGGACTGATGTCAGGTCATCAGGGGTATAAAAACAGGCAGCCGACGCTATTACATCAGTCTTTCTTGCCGAGGAGCCCGAAGCAGAAGCAGCTTGCAAGTGCCGATCAGCCGCTACCTTAATTTTCGTTTACAAATTGAATAATCCTGAAGTCTTCTAAAGCTAAGTACCCCATTGAGGATCCTTTTTTCTTAACCAAGTCAGAAAAAGATAACAATTGTCTTGCCTGTGGAAAGCAAATACCACACCGAGATTTTCATTCCTACTGCGTCACCTGTTTAGGCCCAGACCACAACTTACCTCGCTGTCGGTTTTGTGCCTTGTTCAAAGCCCGAACCATTCGTTATCGGGCTATCTTTGTAGCTAAATTCTTCCGCTCTTGATCTCCGTATTCCGAAATGGCTTCTGTAAGCCATCCGACTACTGATATTCTGAAGAAACGTAAGGATAGACAGAGACAGACTGCATAGGTCCAAAGCTGCCGACGAAGCTTCCGTTAAGCTAGTCATTAGTTCGCCGGTACTCAGTGAGGCACTTTCGCAGCCCCTGATGCCCGCTTCTGTGGATTCGTAGGCCTCTACTGAGACCCGTTCGGAGTCCGGTATGCTGCAAGATCCTTCTTCGACTATGGAACCTGCAGATGTCTCTATCTTGGACGGTTCTGGAGCCACTGTGCAGGTACCTACTTCTGAGGCAGTTCTTCGCTCTACTGATGTTCGACTCAAACCGACTTCTTTTTTTATCTAAAACTACCGAGTGTCTTAGGCCAAGAGTATGCGCTATGTCTAGAAAACCGACGACCAAAGCGCATGCACCTCCTCCCATGCCTCAACGACAAATGCTTAGAATGGCAGAAGACCTTATTATGCTGATTAGGGGAAGTCAGCCTTCCCCTACTAAGAGGAAGAGACCAGTCCCCTGCAGCTTCTACAGACCAGGAGTCCGATGATTCTGAGGTATCCGATTATGAAAACATGCCCTTATCTGCCTATGAGGATTCAGATGCAGAGGAATCCATTCCCTCTGCCTCCCCTCCAGAGAATTTTTCTTTTGGTGAAACCTTACATACCTTAAGAGACCATTTCCACTGGGAATGCCAAGACTATCCTCAGTCCAAAAAGAGACTTAGGGAATTCCTAGATTTGCCACAGCACAGACCTTTAGCAATCCTGTCCTGGAGGTTGTTGATGTTTTTATGGAATCAAGTCTTACTCCTGATACTTTATCTCCTGCCCCTAGGAAACTAGATGGGTACTACAGAGTACCTGACACTCACAAATTTCTTTTCAAGAATCCTACTGCTGACCCAGAGATCATTTCCCAGGGGCCCAAAGGTATCAAGGCAACTACAGCCAATAATCTCACCCCTTCGGACAGGGATTCCAGAGCTTTGGACAGATGGGGTAAGAAGGTATATACCTCTGCTACTCTTGCTATTAGGGCATTAAATTGTCAGTTACACATGCTGAAGTACCATCAACATATTATGGAACTTATTAAACAAAAAGTGGCAACCTTTACAGACTGTGCAGAAAATAAGGAATTGCAGGAGCTTATGCAATCTGCAAGCCAAGTCAGCAAGCATACTTTGCAGTGTGGCTTTAATGGCCCTAGAGGCATATTGCTGGGCAGCAGTCACTGGTTCTGTACTGAGAAGGCATGCCTGGCTGAAGGAGCACACCTTGCCAGACCATGTCAAATCAAAGTTATTAGACGCTCCTTTCAACAAGGACAGTTTGTTTGGCACCAAAACAGAAGAGGTTCTTAAAAAGATGGAAGAAAAAGCTACATGTATGCAGACTGTTAAAGAATTAAGTGCAACCCCTCTAGATTCAGTAGGCATTGCCATTCCAAACACTGGTCCTTTCCAGCCCCCTTCAGCCATCTCAAATCAGGCCCAGGGGGAAACAGACCACCCAGATTACAGTGTCAGGGTATGCAGAGATCTAAGCAATGGAGTGCCCCCACCCCCAAAGCAGGGAGTGGTAAGCCACCTTCTTACGGAAAAAACTCACACTGACTTCTCCACTCCACTCTACTCCCCTCCCCGCCTCTGCCCAATTGCTTGTGCCCCTAGGAGGAAAACTTGCCCTTCATGCAAAAAACTGGATGGCCATCACACAAGACCGATGGGTCCTCAACATTGTATCCCAGGGGTACAAATTTTACTTCCACTCACTACAAACCCCAAGAGGGTTCCCAGACCTTCCTCCAAACCAGTGGGCAGAGGCTCAAAACCAAGTTCTGTCCCTGCTCTCCATCAGAGCTATTCAGCTGGTTCCAGTGGAACAGATAGGTCTAGGATTATATTCCAGACTCTTCCTGGCACCCAGAAAAGAGGGCTCTTGGTGCCCAATCCTGGATCTTTCAATTCTCAACATCTTTCTGGTGGTACCAAAATTCAAAATGCTTACCCTGCAACAGCTAGGAAATCCAACACAGGGAAGTGGAAGAGGTTGTCCATATTTTGCCTTGCTGGAAACTAATTCAGCTAGAGTGTGTCTCATTCAGTCACCCTAGACTTAAAGAAGCCTATATGCACATCCCTATAAGGGAGTCATGTAGGAAGTATCTTCGTTTCAGGGCCAGATCTATGCATTATCAGTTCTCTGCACTTCCCTTTGGCTTATCCACTGTGCCCAGAGTATTCACAAAATGCCTGGCTCTAGCCATTGCATACTGCAGGCAGAGAAATATCCAAATTTACCTATACTTGGACGACTGCCTGATTCAGGTGGACAATCAGGAATTACTGTTGCAGCACCTGACATTTGTGAAAAACCTCCTCACTTCCCTGGGGTACACCATCAATGAAAATAAATCAAAACTGGTACCCAGTCAAAGGATTGTATTCCTGGGAGCAAACTTGGACACAACATCCCAGATGGCATTCCTCACTTCAGAAAAACAAGTCTATCTGACAGCCTACTTCAAACAAATGGCCACCAGAACCCAGCTATCTGCAAGAAAAATACTGCAGGCCCTAGGGTCATGGCCTCATGTATACTGCTAATTCCATATGCAAGACTGCATATGAGGAAACTTCAATGGTACTTAAGTCTTTGGTGCCAACATTCTCAGGACCTGGAAACAGTCATTCCTATGATACCCTGTCTAAGGAAAGAGTTTCTTTGGTGGGTCGAAGCATGCAACCTCAACAAGGGACTGCCCTTTACTCAACCCCAAGCCACCCAGACCCTAACCACAGATACATCACACTATGCCTGGGGAGCACACATGGACGGCAAATGCATTCAGGACCACTGGAGCCCAAGTCAAATTCATCTGCACATCAACCAAAAAGAGATGCTAGCTGTGCAGAACACCCTAACAGCTTTCAGATCTGTATTCTTTCCAGGACAACAACTAATAAAATTCAACCAAATAGCGTTCCAGGAACCAACCAATGAATCACAAAAAATATATATAATCCAGAAGCGCAGAAGTGCAAACACTATAGATTCCACTGGAAAGAAAAGTCTGGGGTATCGCAAATAAATACTTTAATAAAAAGTATGATTAAGCGCTTTCATCAACCAAACTGTTGACTTCTTCAGAATACAATGTTAATACATTCTAACCCTTAAATATCTTAGTTTTTTGGCAACAAAACATAATTGACCGATTAACAACCTGTAAAATCTTCTTTAAAGTGATACCCTATCTATGCATCTAAACATAATGCAAAATAAAACCTCCTCTAAACATTAAGTGCAATAAAATCACATTAAAATTCATAGTACAATACTTGTTATGTATACAACCAATGCCCATCTGAAATCTCTACTTTAACAACGTGCCAATAATACAGGCTTAATAGGTATACTATCATTCAAGCCGGGATTGGTAGTGGCATCAAGTAGCAACTGCCACTTGACTTCTTTCTCCCCTAATAAAGCCTTAATATTACCTCCCCTCGGGTTGCGATTTTCTCCTTTACTTGCTATATATGCCTGTAAAGGGCATTGTTAACATCCTTCTTTTTAATATTATATGTGTGTTCGTATATTCTGTTTTTGAACATTCTTTCTGTTTTCCCAGTGTAATACCCTGAACATAACATACATTTAGCTAAATGTACTATGTATGTACTGTTACAATTTCCATTAATAAACTTAACTTTAGTTTTATAATTGTCAAATATGATACTGTCTAATTCTACTATGTATTTACAATAGTTACAGTTTCCACACTTTTGTGTGTGTCCCAATTTGTTATGTTTCCTCATACAATCATTGTTTTTCTTCAGATTACACTTAATATTCCTGTCCATCTTGTATACAAAACTTGGTGCTTCTTCTATAACTTGGCTGATGTCTTCATCAGCCTTCAAAATATTCCAATTGTCACGTATAACCCACTTGACTCTATCTGTATAAGGTCCAAACTTCACTATACATGCCCTATTGAACCGGGTTTGATTAACTTGCTCTTTCCTGGACTCAACCTGCTAATTCCTATTACCTAAAATGGGCTTGTATTTTTTTTATCCCATTCCTTGACATAATTTGCCACATCTTCTATTAAACCCTTAGGATAGCCACTCTCCAAAAATAAGGAGCTGATGTATTGTATTTCTAATAGCATATCACTATGACTAGATGTCATTCTTGCTACTCTGATACACTGCCCTTTAAATATGTTACGCAATAATTTCCTTGGATGGTTGCTGCTATATTTTAAATAGTTGTTACTAAAAGTTTTCTTTCTATAAATCTTAGATTTGAACCCTATATTGGAATGAGATATGTAGGTATCTAAGTATGCGATACCATCCTTACTAACAGAATGGGTAAATTTTAGGAATGGGCTTGTATCGTTTAAGTATCTAATGAAATGATCAATAATGTCAAAAGGACCATCCCATAAGATAAAAATATCGTCCAGGAACCTAGTGTATAGTTTTATATAACTAACAAATTTGTTGTTGAAAACATTATTTTCTTCCCAGTCTGTCATAACAAAATTTGCAAATATGGGGGCGCATGCCACCCCCATAGCCACACCCTTAGTTTGTTTGTAGTATTCACCTTCAGAAAAAATAAAATTATCTAATACAATAGACATGCATTCAATAATTAGGTTCTGTCGGTGATTACCCAACTTAGCGTATTTAATAATACTATTATGAAATCCGTCCAACCTCTCCTGTTTAGGAATACATGAGAAAAGGTCGACTACATCTATAGTAATAAATGTCAATTCTTTCTTCCACATATTGGAAGTCAACCTGCTTAAAAAATCCCATGAATCTTTAATCACATGTGATACGTTGTCATAAATGTGCTTCAACCATTTGTCAATGGCAGATCCTTTACAAAAGGTTTTAGATTGACTACCCGATATGATGGGTCTGAAAGGGGGGGGGTGGTTGTTAATATCCTTGTGTATCTTAGGGATACCCACTATGGTGGCTAGTTTAGGATGATCCACCTTCATGTGCTCAAACTCTTCTAGATGTTATCCTGCTCTCCAATAGGTATTCCCCTAGATACATGTCGATACGTCTATATGCGATATCGATTTCATTTAAAGATACTGATTCATAGTTCCCTGAATGTTGTAATATATCATACATCTTATTGATGTACTCATAGCTATCATAAATCACTACTCCCCCTCCCTTATCGGGTTTCATAATCCTGATATTGCTATCCATTTTAAGTTGTTTCAGAATAGCAGTTTCCTTGTGTCAAATTGTTGTTCTGCCTATTGTATTTGGTGACCCATGAAAGTGAGTACATCTCCTTAGTTACCACTTTCTCATATGTGGCTATACTTGGATGTGTGGGTGATACAAACATACTTTTTTTCGATCGCTTGTTTGGAGTAAATATTCTAGTTTTCCCCTTAAAAAAGATAGTCAAATTTAATTTCCTGAGAAACAATTTCAGCTCAGCGTGTCAACTATATCAAACCTTGTCTTTGGTAAAGAGTCTAAAATACTCTTTGTCTATCTCCATATCAGTGTAGATATCCACATTAAATGTACCCATAGTCAACTGCACACCCTTTTGTGATATAATCTCAGAGGAATGTGAATCCTTTACTAAGGCTGTATTATGTTCCATCCCTCCTCTCTGCTACTCCAATCTCTCTTGTCTTTGTTCCAGTTTTTGTTCCGATACTCCTGTTGGTACTGCTTTGTACCCCTCTGAAAATTTTTGTAATTGTTACTGTATCCATTGTATGCTTAACTACTAGTAGTTCCTTGTTCATGTCACCTTTGATTAGCTATCCCAGAAGTATATTTGAATTCAGATCTATCAATTTCTTTCCAAAGGTACGCTTTCTTTAGTCTAAACGGTTCTAAATCACGCTCAATTTTTTTGTTTTTCTTAAATGTTTTATCAATTCTGTTCTCCACATTTTTAAGCTGATTAATGTACAGTTTCTGCCATTCAGAAAATAATAAATAATTTTGAATAGCAGTATTCAGTTCCTCAGTTTCAACAAGCAAATGGCATAATCTCTCATCATTATGTTTAATAATAAGCTTCATAAACTCGTGTCCAAATTTATTAAATAACAGTTCATATTCATTCCATATATTTTCTGTTCGTGTAATGCCCATGGGTATTTTAAAAAAAAGTAATCCTACTGGAAATATTTAAATCAGTACATTTTCTTAAATAGGCATTATCGATTTGAATGCCTTTAACGGTATCAAGCTTTTTACCCAACGAATATATCATGTCTCTTAATGTTCTCTTTTCAGTGTCACTGCTTGAATGAACAAAGTCCTTCTTTGTAATACCTTGACCCTTACATGAGTCAAAGTCGTATTCCAAGTTTAGTACATCATTAAAGTTCAAATTATAGCCACTAGTATGATAGTCTTTTACTGCTGTAGTGTTGTTAGAAATATTGTTCACAATACCTTTGCCGTTAACATCTGTTGAATATGTACACATGTTTCCCGTTTTCTTAGGTCTCGCTCCATTGTGTAGATTCTCCTCCTCCAAATTATCATGTAAAGAGAAATCTAAGATTATTTCTCTCTCCGAGCCCTTGCTGTTGTCCTTGTTGCTGACAATCCTATAAGAGGCCGAAGTATTTTCACGAGCGTCCTCATTAACGGCAGTGCCTTGACCGTTGGGTATTTCCTCTGAGGCATCACTTCCATTTCGAACTAACATACGGTGAACTGATGCTTCTGTGCATCCCATACTATTTTGCTTGAACAATTCAATAAGCCTAGTAACTTCACCCTTGAGTATGCTTATTTCCGACTGAAGTTTAAGCATGTCATCTCTTCTCACAAGTAATAAAAACAGACAACACCAAAGTTATGTGGTACATCAACAAGCAGGGGGGAACACATTCTTGCCCACTCTTCAGGCTAGCCATAGCTGTGTGGAACACAGCATTGGACATGCAAGTCCATCTGCAAGCCCAATTCCTGCCAAGCAAACAAAATTCACTGGCAGACAACTTAAGCAGAAATCTACTAGACCCACACGAGTGGCAGTTAGAGCCCAGCACCTTCAGCCTTCTGATTCACCCCAGAGGTGGACCTTTTTGCCTCCCCCTACAACCACCAGATCAGCAGATTCTGCACCAGGAACCCTCACAGCAGGGCCTGGAAAGTGAATGCCCTATCCTTTCAGTGGGTAAATTCTCTCAGTTTATGCATTTCCAGCCCTGCCCCTTCTCTCAAGACTATTACTCAAGTCAGACAGGACAGACCGAGGACAAGTGATTGCCCCGGACTGGCCAAACCAGCACTGGTACCCACTCCTGTGCAGGGTGACTTTGGTGCCACCATGGCACCTACATCCGAACCCTACCCTGCTCTCTCAGCAGGAGGGGCAGATTTTATATCCACATCTGCAAACCCTAAAGCTTACAGCCTGGCTTATCCCTTGAATCCTATCCCAGCAGCTCTGAGCAAACAGGTGCTGGACGTCATTCTTGAAGCCAGAAGACCCAGTACAAGGAAATCCTGTGCGGATAAGTGGAAAAGATACTGCTCATGGAGCCTGGCTAAAGGAGAGGACACAACTCTGCCCTCCCTGCCTTTAATTTTGGATTACTTAGCAGATCTACTACACAAAGGCCTGTCTTTCTCTTCCATTAAGATTCATGCCTCAGCCATTTCGGGTCATTACAACACTTAGTCACCTCTCTTCTCTCACCCTCTTATCAAACAGTTCTTGAGAGGGGCAAACAACTTAAGGCAACCAAGGAGAGCACCCACCCTTGCTTGACACCTTAACTTTGTACTGGAAAAGCTCACACTTCCACCGTTTGAGCCTGCAGCATCAGCGGACTTAAAATTCCTCTCTTGGAAAACAGCATTGCTTCTAGCCATCACTTCAGCTAGAAGAGTGTCTGAACTGCAAGCACTTATGACTGTGGAACCCTTCATTATTTTCTATGCTGACAGGGTCTCTCTCAGGACAAACCCTTCCTTTATGCTTAAAGTGGTGTCCAGTGTGGCTCTCAATCAATCCATACATTTTCCAACCTTTTTCCCTAATCCTCAAAATAAAGGGGAAAGGATTTTGCACTCCTTGGATGTGCACAGACAGCTCAGATTTTACCTGGATAGGGCTAAGGCCTTCAGAAAATCAGACCAGCTGTTAGTCAGCTTTGCAACTAGGGCAGAGGGCAAGGCCATTTCTAAGCAAACTATATCTAAATGGATAGCACATTACATCCATTTCTGCTACAAGCACCATGGGAAACCAACCCCGCAGGGGGTCAGAACACACTCCACTAGGGCAACATCTGCCTCCATTGCATTTCTCAGGGGAGACCCTACCAGAGACATCCTGGAAGCTCCTACCTGGAGTTCAGTACACACTTTCATCAAGCACTACCATTTGCCTATCTTCTCCAAATCCATGGCAGGCTTTGCAACAGCAGTCCTGCAGGGCATCCTAGCCAGCCCTAACTCTTCCTAACTGCCTCCACCCAAGTGTGATGACTGCAACAGTGAAACATGAAGAACATAGTGCAGTTGTGTACACTTACATAAATGTAGATGTTCGAGTGTATTCACTGTTGCAGTCCTGGTTTCCCTCCCTCCAACCCCCCTGGTCTCTCTCTCTCTCTCTCTCCTTAATCTATCTAGGCCTTTACCCCCCCATTTTCAGGGGTATTGGTATTGTTATTTACTTTTTACTGGTGGTGTTTTCCTCCACCATAACTTAGCTCCTTTTTGGGGGGCTCCTGACATTTGGGGCAAAAAAAAACTGATGTACTGGCTTCGGCTGCCTGTTTATATACCCCTGACACCAGTTCTGGAGTGACAGCAACCGACGCAGAAATACTAAGTCTCTGGTATTCGGGCCGACTGAGGGCTACCTGCAGGCAGATAACCCAAGTGTGATGACTGCAACAGTGAATACACTCGAGCATCTACATTTATGGTAAGTGTACACAACTGTACTTTTTATCCTGTCCATAGGTAGGTCTGATTTCTCTGCACTTTACCTCCAGTACTTCGATTCTTGGGATGTTGCTGAAGCTCAAGGAGGAGATTCCAGAGTCCCTTAGGCCCATTGAACATGTTTCTTTCTCCATCTAAGTCTAGCAAGGTTGCAACCAGTACTTTTACCTCCGTGAGAGTACCTCTTGACAAAGAAGAAAGGGCTCTTTACTACACCTCAGTCTCAGTAACTTAATAACAGCATGAATGATCTAGCAGTCATCCCATTCAGACAAATGCTTTTAACGGACACAATGCTGATACTGAGTGAAGCTAGGAAATCCAACACAAGGAAGTGGAAGAGGTTGTCCATCTTTTGCCTTGCAAGAAACTAGTATCCTAATTCAGCTAACGTGTCTCATTCAACTCTTTGTCAAACCTTGTGCCTCTTTGAAGGTATATGTTTCAGCCATCTTTCCTGTGTTCAGAGCCTCCTTTTTACTCATAGTAGTCAAGCAATTCCTAAAGGAGGTACTTCATCTCAGACCCCCAAAAAAGGAATTCCTCTACCATGGCACATTAACTATGTATTTGTGAGACTAACCCTGCCACTGTTTGAATCTTCTTCCATCTCCATTGCAGTAATGTACCTCTCCTGAAAGACTCTGTTTTTGGTGGTTATGACATATGCTAGAAGAATCCCTGAGTTGCACATCATAATATATAAAGAACCATTCTTGATCTTCTGTAAGGACAGAAACACTCTTGTGTACCAACCTTACTGCCTTGCCCAGAGGGGTGACATATACATTTCCTTGAATCAAGCGGAGTTCAAGTGGGATGCAGTCTGACACAGCCAAGAGACAACATTCTGGAATTCATGCTATCTGTTTAGCTCCCATGGGTGGGAATTGCAGTGAATATACATCTACAATTTTGGTCAAGTTCCAAAGACAACTGTACTTTCTCCCTAAATGTCAAGTATCTGCATATTAAAGCCTCCAGTTACAGATGTATGGATCCTGCAGAACTGATTATTTCAGTCTTGGTCACGGGTATCATTTTAAGATCAGTCTTACTGAAAAATTAAATTAATCCAGATAGTCAAATGTAAAAAGTTATAAACCATTTTGTTGGAAGACACTCTTGTTAAAACTGCACACCGTATCATGCATGAAATTATCCACAGTATTTATCAAGACAGGTAAATCTCCCATATCTTCCATACAGACACAGTACGTAATCCTGATGATAATCAGAAGCTGAATACTAACACTGTCTTTAAGCCTAAAGGTGCTCATTTGCACAATTAGTCCAGCAGCCACATTCTGCCAAAAGGCATTTCATGAAAGGGTTCAACTGAATTGCCTATGAATGAGTTGTCTGAACCTCTTTATGTGTATTGTTCATTGTTTCTGTCCTGTTGCTTGTCATAGTTTACTGAGAGACCTGACAAAAAAAAAAAATATCTAAGTATGTCTGACATTTTCAATGATAATTTATTGTGGAGTGCTGTTTTTACTTGTTTTCTAATTATGATGAGACACAAACTCTGAGTGTCACATTTGTTTGTTACTGTTTCTGTCTCTGGACTAAGTCTTGCAACGTTGTGCAATTTCAGGTCTTCATCAAAAAGCTAATAGGCAGAAGTCTTCCGTAAGATTTTGCCATGCCTTCTCTGGACCACTCCAAGCTGTCCATTCGTGAAATGAACGAGGATGAATCTGAGATGGTGCTTGAGATGTTAAAGGTAAGTAATGTGATGTGAAGCAGTAGCTTTTCTAAGGGGTTGTCTTATGTAAGTAGTGAACATTTCAGCTAATGGTTGTGGGGAAGAACAAGTAAGTGGCTGGATTATGAATTTAATTTTGGAGAGTTCTGATGTTACGGAATGGCTTTTTTAAGAGTTTGCTTGAAAGAACAAGCAGTTAATAATCTGGTAGGGCAGACATTTCTGTAGTTCATTGAAGATCTGAGCAAAACTGAGAATAAATTATTATACTCCATTTTGCTTAGGGATATGTACAGACCAATTATGTTAACATCGGAAGAATATACCCTTTAGAGAACTGGATGCATTTGTTTAAATAACTGCTTGTATCACTCACACAGCATTGAAACATGTTAACAGTATGTACAGTTCAGTTTACATTCCATGCATTGGTTGCTTTTTTCTTAATGCTGTGTAGAGTTTGACATACATTTCCTAGCTGATCAGTGCTGCATATATCTTGTGTTGTAATCACTTGCGACATCTGTTTTACATGAGCAAATATATTTCAGTGACTGCATTATTAGTTCAGGTAGGGAAAAGATGTTTATGTATATAACAAAAAACATAAAAATTTGAACTGATCAAGAGCAAAGCATTTAGGCTGGCATAGTTATTTCTGAAATAGGTATTGGGGAAATAATACGCAGTGAAGTCTGAACCATCTGCATATGTTTGTTTTAGTGATCCAGAAGGTGTCTACTTTTGTTTTAAATATAGAAATTAGGAAAACTGCATATCTAGATGGATCTATATCTTATTATCGCAAAGTGAAAATGTCGAACGGCAAAACAGAGAAAGTGCCGAAATGGCGAATGTCGGTGTTTGAGATTGCAGTACAGTGAAGATTGGGATATTTGCCCTTTCCTCACTGTAGTGTGATCTCGGAGTTGGAATATATATTTAGCGGGGGCTGTGGGGGGGTGCAGCCCCCCACAATACCAAATTCGAGTTTCGGCATTTTCGCTCTTGTGAGCGTTCGATATTTTCAGTTTGTGATGTTATGATATAGACGTATCTAGATGACCAAACTGAAATTAGCCAAGGAGATAAGTAACATATGCATTCTTTTTTGACAGTTGGTGTATGAAAGGCTTGCCCTTGATGGTCCTTGGTGTAAGAAAGGACTGCCCTTGATGGTCCTTGGTTTAATTTTTCTTCACTAGTCATAAATCAGTAGAAAACATAGACAACTCTTCATTCAGATTTATCCATTATCCATTCAAATACATGCCATAATGTAACACTTGCTGTGCAAGATCACACATCTTTTGAGACCAACAGTTGGTCCAGCTGTCACTAGCAAGCACCTTTCTGCAAATCAGGAAATAACGAGCAAAATGTTTAATGCCGTGGGCATTTTTTAAAACTATACATACAGGAAATTCTTGGGTGAAAGTGGCAGAAGAAATAACTACTCGCAGGGGAAACAGGATGTATTGAACTTTTTACATTTATATGTTACATGGTGTCACATTGGATATGTATATTTACAGACACTAAGAAAATATTCTTTTTTTGAGTTTATGTGCTTATAATTGCAGAAGTATAATTTGCATTTGGAAGATCGGCCATCTCCATCTGACAGAAATGATCTTATTTTAAAATGATCGAGCAGGAAACTGAAATTCAGTTTGTACATCAATAGAAAAGTAGTAGTTGAGAAAAGGTACAGTATTGCCACATTTATGTACGTCTTCAGGGAACAAGCATTACATGTGAAAGTTAAAATAGTAGTTGAGAAAAGGTACAGTATCGCCACATTTATGTATGTCTTCAGGGAACAAGCATTACATGTGAAAGTTAAAATAGTAGTAGTAATAAGAAAGATGTTCAGGAACTGGCAAAACATGCTGAGAATTACTAAGCAAAATGTTGAATAGCAACTAGACACAGGCGCAGAATATAATGTCTCTGAAGGTATTTTTGAAGCACTGGGGTGGAAAGGTTCCCTAAAAATTACTGTCAGCATGCTGCTAACATACTGAGGCCATGTAGTTAAAGCTGTTGGGTCAGAAACTACCAGCTTGTGAAAAATGAAAATAAGAAGTCTGATATTGTGTTTCAGACAGTAACACTTAAAGTAAATTCTCCTAGTGTTCTAGGCTGATTAACTTATCTGAGAAGCTAGAAATGTCAAATGAATTAACAGTGTGAGAGCAATAATTGCAAGTGTATAGCAGCTGTCACACAGTGAAAAGGGTATGTTGAATTCTGTGTAGAGCCATACCACTGATATCCTTTTACTGTACTGATTTAGTTAAAGTTTATGACAATAGTCAGTAGCATGTGGTGTAAAATAAATTCTATTGCTATGCAAGTGAAATGTTTCCCCAAGGGAAATACCATTTGAACTTAAAAATAGATTAGATCCGAGGACTACCAAGATAGATGCACAGTGAGTAACAACTAAATTTCAGCTGTCCCAGTGTGAAAACAGAAACTCTGAAGAGAGAGCCAGTAAACTCATAAATTTCAGTAACTGGTTAGTTCGTGCACCACTTGGATGGCAGCAAAATAGAAATTCAGAGAACCTGAAAAAAAAATCAGTAACAACAGGTGAGCAAAAACACTGACTGGGAAGAATTCTGCAGCTGCTCAGCAAGAAGCAGTGCAAGCTCCAGCTTTAGTGCAAGACATGCCTTCCAGTAAACTAGAGGAAAAAAATAAGTCAAATTTACTCATTTGTGATAAAATAAATGCAACACTGATGGAATACATCAACTCAGATATCAAAAGGCTGGAAAAATAGAAGTAGTTTTAAATAGATACTCAAATGAGGTGATAAAACTGCAAAAATCAGAGGTCGAAATGCAGAAAAGGCTGGCTGAATATGAGATTGCTCAAGAAGAGATGTTTCAACAAATAGTAGAATTAGAGGACAGAGCTTGTAGGGAAAACCTGAGATTTTCTGTTGTACCAGAGAAGCTGGAAGAAAATGGACTGTGTTAATTTTATGAAAACACAAATAAGCAACTGGACTGGTATTCCACAGCAGGAGTTGTTAGTTGAAAGGGCATTTTTAGTATAATTCACTCCTTCCCCATTTTTGCATATATATATATGTGACACCATAAACATTTAAAGATAATACAAAAGGTGTCACTATGTTAAAACGTTATTATTCCCACCTTTTTTGTTAAATATCTAGTTCCAGCTTTTGTGTTACATTCATACACTAATGCTTAGCAGGTTGATCACAACTTACAAAGCCTACACAACTAAAACCTATTAACATAATACTACCCTACAAAACTATGTACATTTTCCAATATTGAAACTTTACCCTGCTAATAAGAACAGTTGTCCCAAACCTTCAGCCACACTCGCAGACCTGAGTTAACCTAAAGGAAGGTTATCCATGCTAAGATGCATGGTACAGCCTGTGTGGTTTTGTCTTATCTTTATTGTTCTCCCAAATTGGGAAAACACTTAAATGTTTCAGAAAACATTATCTTCTAGCTATTGAAAGAAAGTCATTGAAAGAAAGAAGTATTCCATTTTGATGTGCTCTTTATCAGATTGTCTCCATGGAGATGTGAGAACCAGATACAAAATTATTTTCACAAGCATTTATTTGCTAGAGGAAAACTTTTATATTCAGTGTTCATTTTTATTGATTTGCATTCTCTTAAAACTTGTTACTAGATTACCTTTTACTGGATCATGCCAAGGGCCTTAATACAGTCATTCCCCTGTATAAGAATGAGAAAAAGGACATCAGTTTTTCTTGTATCATGCTCTTTTGCTCAGAGTTTTCTTCTACACTTCTAAAAACTGAACAAGGAGAAATAGAAAATAAGGGAAAAACATAGGCACCTGTTTATTTTAGTATCCCCACTACACTTGAAAATAACTGAGAAAACATTACTTTATAGCATGCAGATTAGATCATACATTATAAAAATACTACTAAGTACAAATTTTTGTTTTACATGCAGTTAACGCTCTCCCTCCTCTTCCCCTTTCTTAAGTTTTCTTCCAAACATTAATGACATGAAGTAGGGCATATGTTTTAGAGATCCCTATAAGTTTAAACAAAGTCAAAAATCTAGTTATCTCCCGGTTTTCTTGTTCTGTCATGTTTCACAAATATAATTAATGCTTTGTAATCCCATATTTATTTGTCAATTTCTGAGTTACTGGTTTTATTTCTTTTATTTTTTGTCTCCCAAATCCAGTCTCTGCTTCATTTCCAGCACACCCTCAGTTCTTCTAATCATCTCTTGTGTTTTTCCATCTCTTAAGCATCTTCCATTGAAGCATTGGAAAAGGTTTCACTGGCACAGTCTCTCTCTGTTTTTTATTGCCAGAAAAACAAGATGCAGAATATCCTCCTGTTTTATAGTTCACTTTTTGTTGGGAGAAAGTAAGTAAAACTCCGATCAAGACGGCTGAAAATTAACTATTTAACAAAACAGAAAATGTAAAATAAAAGGTAAGCTCTTTCACAAATACTCAGTCTGTTTCTTCAGATCGTATACAAACCACTAAAGGAAGAACGTTTAAAAATCTAAGACGGTCCAATCATTGAAACACATGCAGTCAGCTGACTCATGAATGAATCAGCCAATCAAGTGTTCACTATGGGCCAAGCCCCCAAAAGTGTATTTTAATAACATAAGGGGTGGGATTTCAACACTGGCTTCAATGAACTATATTAAAAATGTAGTGTGCAAATAGCTATGTTAAAGGAGAAAAACGTGAATTTGATAAAAGCTTTTCAGGATGGTTATTCAGCGGAATAACTTGGACAAAAGAAAAGAAGATTGCATATATTAATCGCAAGAGGAGTTCCAATAGAGGTAGAAGATAAAAAAGATAATAATGGTAGATCTGTAGTACTAAGGGGCTACTGGTATGTATTTATGTTCCACTTAAAACTGCTTTAATGGCGTCAAAGAAAATTCTGGTAGAAGTAATCTGCTTTCAGCAGGGAATATTACTTCTAGGTGGAAATGGAATTTGATTGCAGCAGTGAAGATGTGTCGGGGGGGGGGTGTCTGGGGGGCCCAGAAAGGAAAACAAAGGATGGTATATTTTTGAAGAAATTTATGAAGATATTTGGTATGGAAGATGTGAATTTACTTATTATTCCCCAAGATACAAAAACTGGGCTGGGCTATACAGAATTAACATTTCACAGGAACATGTGCTGTAATTGAACGTTTTGATACGCATTCAATAACTATTTCAGATCATGTGCCAATAATTACTAAAATAAAATGCGGGGGGAGTTATTAGAGAAGATAGAATTTTTTTCTGAAAATATAGCTAAGGAGTGGGATAAAATTAAAGTGGGAGTTTAAAAATAGGGTGAAAATAAAGGGAAGAGAGACAGAGATGGTTAAGAAGTAACAATAATTATTTAGAGGGACTGACAAATGTTAAAGTATTGCAGAATAAGGGGAATTTCACAGAGCAAGAAGAGGAGCAATTGCAGAATGCTAAACAGAAAATAAGGGATTACCTTTATAATATGCATGATTTCGGGAAGATTTGCTGTTAAGCAGCTATGTTTTGATAATAACTGCAGAGTACAAAAGGTTTTAGCACGACGACTCAGGCAACAGAAAGTAGAAGGGGTTATCACCAAGCTTAGGGAGCCTATAACAAGGAAGATGACAGAGAAATACTGTAGAGGTATTAGAAATATTTCAGAAATGTTCTGTAAGTCTGTATAAAGCAGAGAAATGTGGAAGTCAAGGTACAAATGGAAATGTTTATGGAAGAATTAAATATGCCAAGGTTAGAAGTAGATGTGGCTCAATTACTAACAGGATAGAAGGAGATGAGATAAAAATGGTGATGTATAACTAATCCACAAGAAAGTCCCCAAGAATAGGTGGTATTCCTCTGGAAGTTTGGAAGCTAGGAGGGAAAAAACTGATAAAGATCTAGAAGGTTTTATTTATTTATTTATTTATTTATTTATTTATTTTCAGTTTGATTACCGGGGAAGTCCACTGAGCCAGAAAGTGCCCATTTTCAGTGGAGGCCCGGGGAGAAAAGCTCCATAAGCAATACAATAATGGTTACATAACGTTAAAGGTAAAATACATGTAAAAATTCATACAGTAAGGTAATGCAAATGCATAAAATGTACATCATAAAACACAGTTAACAGATAATAGAGAACACAGTTTACAGGTATTTCCATTCAGAGCAGCATGATCAACTGTCTGTAAAGTAAAAGATCTAAGGTTCTTGTGTTATTACACTGGAAGGGGGGGGGGGCAGTTTGCATGCAGATGTTCTAATTAAGTAATAAAATGAAAAAAAGGCTTCCACCACAACGAAAAGTTCACTGAGAAATTCTGTTAAAATGTAGGCTTTAATAAAACGAAGAAATAAAAAGCACAAGTTGTGCTGTTCAAGTTGCAGGTCAAACAGGATAAGCACTTTCAGTTAAAAAACCTTCAGATCCTAGTGTGTAGACCTGACTTACTGCTGTTAAATAAAGATCCTTAATTGCTCAACCAATCACATACAGCAATCAGATGCACTCCTTCCTTAAGCCTCCATTTCATTTCTTAATTAGGCTTCTCTCTTTCAAAATAGGTTTAATAGGAACTACTCTGTTGAGCCCTGGAAATAAATTAGCTCTGAGGTTAATGATCTATTAGCTTTCTTCCTTTTCAGTTTTGTTGACAATGTCTCCTCCACGAAGGTTAGTAGTCACATTTGCGATAACCATAAAGCTAAATGAATGCCCTGGATTTTCATACACATGTCCATATAGGGCATTGGTTACCACTTTATTCTTGATGTCTAACAGGTGGTGAAGTATCCGTTCCTTAAACTTTCTATTGGTCTTTCCCACATAATAGGCTTGGCACAAATTACAAGTGCCAACGTATGTAACATTCTTGGTGTTGCAGTTAGCAAAACCAGAGAACTTATAGCATTTGTTAGTTACCAGATGAACAAAACTGTTGGAACATTTAATGTGGCTGCAAGCTTTTGCAAAAGCCACATTTCCAAGTTCCTAACCTATTTCCTCCTTCTGTACTCTGCTTGTTAGGTATTCCATCATAGTTGCACAATAAATCCTTTAAGTTTTTCTTATTTTTATAATCAAACTTAGGTGTTTCCCCTACTATTCTCTTAATTTTACTGTCAGCAGTTAAGACTGGCCAAAATTTCTTGATGGTTTCACAGACATCAAAGGAGTCAGTGCTGTAGGTCATCATGCATCTGAGACTGCTGCTGTTCCCACCTTTCTTCACATCACTCTGCTTCCGTTTCGAGTAGTACTGTTGCCCTTTGTTGTATCGAATGGACATTGCTTTGCCTTTACTCATGACTAATTGTTTTTCATTATAGCCTCTTGAAGCAAAATTCTGTAAGAGTTTGTACAGGGCTTGGATATCCTGGTCACTTGATTTTCAGCAATATTCTGTCTCGGGTGCATGCTATTGTAGTATAGCATATGGTTCCTCCAATTTGGTTTCCTGAATATAGTGGTGCCAATTCCTTTGCTATTATTCATTGAAATTATCACGTCTAAGAACTCAATCTCATTTGCTGACGTTTTCACTTCAAATCTTAGAAAGCTAGTTGTACTTGTTAAATAGTTGACAAAATCATTTAGGCGTTGCATACTGCCCTTCCATAGGAATGTAACATCATCCACAAACCTTTTGTAAAAGATGATGCATTCCTTCCATTCATTTTTCGTATCCATTTCCCATTGCCTTTCTCATTCAGCTAGGACTATATTGGCATAGCTGTTTGCACAGGGGGTGCCCATGGCTACCCCCCATTTCTGCCAATAGTAGCTCCCACCATAGAGGAACACATTGCTCTCCAGGACCAATTCCAGGAAGCTGCATAATAGATTCACATCCATGTTTGCTTCAAAATGAGAGGTAAAGTCCTTTACTTCTATTCCTAGATCGTTGGGTATGCAAGTGAATAAATTGACATCCATCGTCACCAAAATGAGGTTGTCTATGGAGCTTTCTTGCTCCATTCTTTCTTACAGTCTCTCCAGCAGCTGACCAGTGTCCCTCAATACAGTATGTGCGAAAGGCAATAACTTCTTGAGTTCAGTTTCCACATAGATTGAAATGGGCTCAGTGACCCATCCTCTCCCCGAAACTGTCGGTCGCAGAGGGGGTGTCAACACTGTTCTTATGAATCTTAGGCAACCCTTTGATAACAGGTATAGTTGGATATACCATTTCAAGAAAGTCATATAGATTTTTATCAATTGCTCTCGTCATTAATTTGTCATACAGGACATTCTGTACTGAGGACATCAGTCTGTCTGCTTGATACTTCTCGATGTTGTGGTCTGTGTCACTATGGCTTAACATTAATTTGTCATGCAGGACATTCTGTACTGAGGACATCAGTCTGTCTACTTGATACTTCTCGATGTTGTGGTCTGTGTCACTATGGCTTAACATTAATTTGTCGTACAGGACATTCTGTACTGAGGACATCAGTCTGTCTACTTGATACTTCTCGATGTTGTGGTCTGTGTCACTATGGCTTAACAGTAATTTGTCATACAGGACATTCTGTACTGAGGACATCAGTCTGGCACTCTTATCCCTCGGCCACTCAAACAGGCGACCATTAGTAAAATCAAAATAATCTCTCTTCAGTTTGTTAATTTTTATATTTTTCAATTTGTTCTCATAGGTTTCCAATTTATATTGCAGGGTTTCTAGTTTAAACACGCAGCTATCGGGTAATCGCGTAGTTTACATTTGCATTTGCTTACATTCAATAAGAGCAGAAACCTCATCTTCATGTGGCTTAAAGTAGTCCATTAGCAGCTGCATGTAACGGAAGCTTGTCTCTATGTTAATCTCCTGCCATTTGGCCAGGAGATCAGGGTAGGTGTTCCCATAGCTGGGCATACACCTAATTCTCAATCCCCTCGGTATCACATTAATATGTAGACATGCTTCCATGTGAAATCGCTGCCATTGCAGCCTCTTGAGCTTATAGGCTTCATTCTCAACTTCTCTAAAGATGTTATCAAATTCTTCATTACAGTCTGTAATCAGTTCCTGATTCACACCAGTCTTTATACTGATATCAAATAAAGGATTGTGCATACCTGCATTACATGTAGTATTAGATGTTCTTCATCTCACATTGCTGCAGTCCTTACACTTGGGTAGTCCGCTGTCCTCGGTCGGCCCGAATATCAAAGTATAAGGCTGACGTTGGTCAAGGCGCATTTGACTGACATCAGGACGTCAGGGTACAAATGCGCATGACCGACGTCATATCCTCAGTCTTTTTTGCCGCATGGTCCAATGCAGAAGCAGCGTTGCAAGTGCCGGTTGGCGTTCTGAAATTGTTCGATTTCGGAGTTTCAGACCGAATCAAAGTTGGCTAAGTACCCCGTTGGGGAATATTTTGGTTTTTTCTTGCCTCAGTGGTTTACCGGATGTCAGAAAAAGTGAATAATTGTATTTCTTGTGGGAAACAGATACCGCATAGAGACTACCATACTTTGTGTATTCCTTGTTTAGGGCCGGAGCACGACGTTGTTGGGTGTCGCTCTTGTGCTAGATTCAATAAGCGCACTATTAAGAGAAGATTAGATTGTGCCAGGTTAGTCTTCGGGAAGCGGTGCAATTATAAAATGCCGTCGGATGCTCCGGCCCGCTTCTTCGAAGAAGCGCAAGGACAAAGCTGTTAAACCTAGGCTAGAGGAACCGTCAGTACCGGACGCCGGTTCTTTAGAGGGGTCGGTGGAGCCGGTGGTTTCACCGGAGGTTTCTTTGGGATCCCAGGGAGAGACTTTGTTATTGCAGGATGTGGCCTCTCAGGAGGCAGGCCAGGCTGATGGGGCTTCTCAGGTTACTATACTCCCTCCTGCCTAGGGTGGTTAGGCCCTCTCCTTCTGTTTCCAAGGCTTCTCCCAGGGGCAGGCCAGGTTTAGCTTCAGTTGGTGTTACCCCTAGTTCTTCAGGAACTGTGCCCAAGAAGCATATGCTTAAAATGGCAGAAGATTTGATTACTTTGATTAGGGGTTCTATGCCCTCCTGATAAGAGACCTAGGGTGGAGCCTGAGCTAGGGAGTTTTGAGCAGGCTTCAGATGTTTCAGAGTCTTCGGCTGAAGACTTGCAGGAGTACTCTCCTTATTCTGATTCTGATGTGGATGATTCTACTCCTGCTTCTCCTCCTGAGGATTTTTCTTTTTCAGAAACTCTTCATTCCATGAGGGAGCATTTTAAGTGGGAAGGTCAGGACTTTTCTGATTCCAGGAAAAGGCTTAGGGAATTTTTGTTTTTACCCCAGTATAGGCCTTTGGCTATACCTCCTGTTTTGGATGTAGTGGAAGATGTTTTTACAGAGGCTTCTCTTAATCCTGATTCTTTGCCTCCTGCTCCTGTTAAACCGGATAGATATTACAGGGTGCCTGAAGCTCATAAGTATCTTTTTAAGTGTCCTAGGGCAGACCCAGAAACTGTTAGCCAGGGGCCTAAAGGTGTTAAGGCTTCTGTTGTAAAGAATCCGGTTCCTGCAGACAAAGAGGCCAGGGCCTTGGATAGATGGGGAAAGAAAGTTTATACTTCTTCCACTCTTGCTATGAGGGCTTTGAATTGCCAGTTTCACATGTTGAAATACCAAAACTATCTCCTTTCACAATTGAAGTCTAAGGTTGATGCTCTGGCAGAAGGTATTGATTGTAAAGAGTTGCAAGATTTAGTACATGTTTCTGAACAGGTGGGTAAGCATTCTTTGCAATGTGGTTTTGATGCTGTACAGGCCTCGTCTAGGGTGGCTGCCACTGGGTCAGTTCTTCGCAGGCACGCCTGGCTGAGGGATCAAAATTTATCTGACCATGTTAAAACAAGGATTTTAGATGCTCCTTTACAATCTGACGTGTTGTTTGGTTCTCCTGTTGAGGCAGTTTTAAAGAAAATGGAAGACAAGGCTAAGTCTATGCAGAAAGATTTTTTGCAGGTCCAGCCTCCAAAGTTTAGTAGAAATTGGCCTACTAAGGGGTGGACGTATCCTTCTTATGATTCCCAGTCTAGGGGTAGATCTAGACGTGGTAGGGGCAGAGTTCAAGGCTCTTTCAGGCCTAGAACAGGGAGTTCTCCTGCACAGTCTTCGGGTGAGGGCAGGGGTCAGTCCTTTCGTAAACAGACCCAATGACCTACCTTTTCAGCTGCCAGAGCCTTCTCGTCTGGCAGCACCTTTGGGAGGAAGGTTGGCACTTTTCAAAGAAAATTGGAGTTTAATTACCCAAGACAGATGGGTATTGGATATCATACACCACGGTTACAGGTTTTATTTCCATACTTTGCCTCCTTTCAAAGGCATGCCAGACGTTCCTCCTCAACAAAGAATACAGGCTCACAAGCAAATTTCTCTGTTACACCAAATAGGGGCCATACAGCCGGTCCCTATGCCAGAAGTGGGCCTAGGATTTTATTCTCGCCTGTTCCTAGTACCAAAGAAAGGGAACACGTGGAGACCAATTTTGGACTTATCTATCCTCAACACTTATCTGGACATTCCCAAGTTCAAAATGTTGACGTTACAGCAGCTTTTACCTCTGCTGGGCAAAGATCATTGGATGGTAACTTTGGATCTCAAGGAGGCTTACCTTCATGTTCCTATCAGACTAAGTTGCAGGAAGTATCTGCGTTTTCGAGCTGGGACTTCTCACTATCAGTTCTCTGCATTGCCCTTTGGCTTATCTACTGCGCCCAGAGTGTTAACGAAAGTTCTGGCTCCAGTGATAGCTTTCTTCAGGCTCAAAGGAATACAGATCTATCCTTATTTGGACGACTGCCTGATTCTGGCTCAAGGAAGGGAAGAGCTCCTTCATCATTTGGAATATGTGATAGCAGTGCTAAGATGCCTGGGGTATTCTGTGAACGAAATAAAGTCCAGTCTAGTACCCTCTCAGGACATGTGCTTTCTGGGTGTGAGACTGAATACAGCATCCCAGATGGCCTTTTTAACCCCGGACAAACAAAAGAGTCTTTCCCTTTACTTCCATCAACTATCTCTTCAGTCTGGGCTGACTGCAAGGACAGTCCTTCAAGCCTTAGGGTTCATGGCATCTTGTATTCTGGTGCTTCCCAATGCCAAACTGCATATGAGGAAGCTGCAATGGTATCTCAAAAATGTATGGACACAGCACTGCCAGGATCTGGACACTGTCATTCAAATAATACCTTGCATTCAAAAGGAATTTTTGTGGTGGGCTCAGGAATGTCACCTAAACAAGGGACTCTCTGTGACCCGGCCAGAGGCGAGTCAGATTTTAACGACAGATGCCTCAGACAAAGCTTGGGGAGCTCATCTAAATGGAAAGTGGATACAAGACAAGTGGCCTGCCAGACTACAACATCTACATATCAACCTGAAGGAGATGTTAGCAGTCCAGTTTGCATTAATAGCTTTCAAGGATTTACTTCTTCCAGGGCAGGTGTTGATTCTAACAGACAACACAACTGTCATGTGGTACATCAACAAGCAAGGGGGAACGCATTCTTATCCTCTATGCAGGCAAGCAGTGATTTTGTGGGAGACTGCTCTCAGTTTACAGCTCAATCTTCAGGCAAGGTTTCTGCCAGGAGCACAGAACTCCTTAGCAGATGTGTTGAGCAGGCAATTATGGATCCCCACGAGTGGAAATTGGATCCTCATGTATTTCAGAAATTGACAGTGTCATGGGGAACTCCAGACATAGATCTGTTCGCTTCTCCACTAAACCATCAGCTGCCAAAGTTATGCACAAAAAGGTTTCATCCCACAGCTTGGAGAGTGGATGCTCTTTCTTTCAACTGGAGCAATCTTCATGTGTATGCCTTTCCACCTCTGCCTCTCCTCCCAAAGGTACTTCTAAAGGTCAGACAGGACAAGCCAAGGATGATTTTAATAGCTCCAGATTGGCCTCGACAGCACTGGTACCCATTACTGAGAAGTCTGGTACGGAAGCCTCCATGGCCTTTGCCTTCGATTCCACACCTGTTATCACAGGAGGACAGCCATTTGCTCAATGTCAAGCTTCACTCTCTGCACCTAACAGCCTGGCATATTCTGTTTTGAATCATAGTGGGCCTCCACTTCCTCAGCAAGTTTTGAATGTAATTTTGGAAGCTAGAAGGCCTAGTACAAGGAAAGTGTACGCAGATAAATGGAAGAGATTTTTATTTTGGAGTGCAGCAAAAATTTTGATGTTTCTGAGCCTAATTTGAGTGTGGCTCTTCAATATCTTACTGAGTTACTGGACAAAGGTTTGTCTTTCTCTTCTATTAAGGTTCATGCTGCAGCAATTTCGGCTCACTATGATTGTGACCCACCATTGTTTTCTCATCCTTTGTTCAAGCAATTTCTTAGAGGGGCAAAGAATATAAGACCCCCACGAAGAGCTCCTACTCCTGCTTGGGATCTCAATTTTGTGTTGGAGAAACTCACTCTACAACCTTTTGAGCCTGCAGCTACTTGTGAGTTGAAATATTTATCATGGAAGACTGCTTTTTTGTTGGCCATTACCTCTGCAAGAAGGGTGTCTGAATTGCAGGCCCTTATGGCGGTTGAGCCTTTCTTGATTTTCCATAAGGATAGGGTATCTTTACGTACTAATCCTTCCTTTATGCCTAAGGTGGTTTCTAGTGTGGCTTTAAACCAAACTATTCATTTGCCTACTTTTTATGCAAATCCCCAAAATAAAGGGGAGAAGATTTTGCACACTTTAGATGTACACAGGCAGTTGCGATATTATTTGGACAGAACTAAAGGGTTCAGGCAGTCTCAGCAATTATTTGTTTCTTTTGCTTTGAGTTCTCAGGGCAAGCCTGTGTCAAAACAAACTATTTCTAAGTGGATTGGGTTTTGCATTGCTTTCTGTTATTCCCATCATGGCAAGGAGATTCCAGCTGGGATTAGGCCTCATTCCACTAGAGCTACTGCCACTTCGACAGCTTTTTTGAGGGGGGTGGCAACCAAAGATATTTTGGAGGCAGCTACTTGGAGTTCAGTGCATACTTTCTCTAGGCATTATCACCTGCCACTTTACTCTAAATCCAGGGCTGGTTTTGCCACTGCTGTTTTGCAGGGCATTTTGGCAGCTCCGGCTTCCTTATAGTTTGGCCATCCTCCCATACCTCTGCTTTGGGATTCTACCCAAGTGTAAGGACTGCAGCAATGTGAGATGAAGAACATAGTACAGTATTGTACCTACCATAAATGTAGATGTTCGAAGATCCACATTGCTGCAGTCCAATTTACCCTCCCTCCTTCCCCTCTGTAGTTAGAGGTGGTTGTGTGGGTTGAGTTGTAAATATTGTGTATATAGTGTATATTTTGTACATATTATTAGGGCAAGGGTGCTTGGTTATTTGTCTTGCTGTCTTTTGGTTTTGACCTTTATTTTTAGGGTCTTCTGACATCTGGGGCAAGAAAAGACTGAGGATATGACGTCGGTCATGCGCATTTGTACCCTGACGTCCTGATGTCAGTCAAATGCGCCTTGACCGACGTCAGCCTTATACTTTGATATTCGGGCCGACCGAGGACAGCAGACTACCCAAGTGTAAGGACTGCAGCAATGTGGATCTTCGAACATCTACATTTATGGTAGGTACAAAACTGTACTTTTTCTGACCATTTTCCATCACAAAATACACTGTTGACACCAAAACGAAGAAATAAAAAGCAAAAATTGTGCTGCTCAAGTTGCAGGTCAAACAGGATAAGCGCTTTCAGTTAAAAAACCTTCAGATCCTAGTGTGTAGACCTGACTTACTGCTGTTAAATAAAGATCCTTAATTACTCAACCAATCACATACAGCAATCAGATGTGCTTTTTATTTCTTCGTTTTATTAAAGCCTACATTTTAACAGAATTTCTCAGTGAACTTTTCGTTGTGGTGGAAGCCTTTTTTTCATTTTACTATTTTTGCCTATTAAGGCTTCCTCTGGAGGTGGTTTTTGGTTTGGTTGTTTGTGCTTGTTTTTTTTACCTTAACACCTCACACAGTCGTTATTTGTTACTGCTTTGGTGTCAACACTGTATTTTGTGATGGAAAATGGTCGGAAAACTAATACTACATGTAATGCAGGTATGCACAATCCTTTATTTGATATCAGTATAAAGACTGGTATGAATCAGGAACTGATTACAGACTGTAATGAAGAATTTGATAACATCTTTAGAGAAGTTGAGAATGCAGCCTGTAAGCTCAAGAGGCTGCAATGGCAGCAATTTCACATGGAAGCGTGTCTACATCATAATGTGATACCGAGGGGATTGAGAATTAGGTGTATGCCCAGCTGTGGGAGCACCTACCCCGATCTCCTGGCCAAATGGCAGGAGATTAACATAGAGACAAGCTTCCGTTACATGCAGCTGCTAATAGAACACTTTAAGCCACATGAAGATGAGGTTTCTGCTCTTATTGAATGTAAGCAAAAGCAAGTGGAATCTATGCGATTACCCGATAGCTGCTTGTTTAAGCTAGAAACCCTGCAATATAAATTGGAAACCTATGAGAACAAATTGAAAAATATAAAAATTAACAAACTGAAGAGAGATTATTTTGATTTTACTAACGGTCGCCTGTTTGAGTGGCCGAGGGATAAGAGAGCACCAGATAGACAAGAACACTCTGACAACATGGGAAATGTACCTGTGACACGCAGGACTGTTTCTAGTGTGAATGTACATGCTGAAGTACATAGTAATATACACACTAATGGGCAACATCCTGAATTAGCCTATCGCAATACTCCTAACAATAGGACTAATGGTAGTATAGTTAACAATGACTCTGGTATGCTCGAGGTCATTACATCACTAACAGAAAATGATAATGCAGTGAATGTAGACACTGCATCGGCAGGAAGCATTCAGCCTTCAAGTGAAATAGTTCCGAGCGTGATACCAAAGAAGGGATCTGTCCATGCACCTTTGTTACAGCAACTCCCTTTTTTATTAACACAGAAAAATGTCGGGACATCCAGGTCAGAAAGCAGAGAGAGGAAAAAGAGGAAGGTAACTTAGGAATCTCAATGAGCTTAGATGAATCGATTTTGTTGGTAATTAATATATCCGATTATGAGCTGATAGCTACACAAAAGAGTGTTCTGCAAAGAGGCATGAGCTTCATACCCTCAATACGTTCTGACCTGAGTGAGTTAGTGACAGACTTAAGGTGCTTTGGTAGGAACGTTACGTTGAAGTGTCTTTTTGACAATGAAAATACTGGTACAAACTATACATCGTCTGTGTTGAAAAAACCAAGATGTTCATCGTGCATACAGCTGCAGTCATAACAGATGGGTTCTCCTGCCGTCAGGCGGGTCCTCGGTCGGCCGATTTCCAAAGTCTAGGTCCGGCGTCGGTTGTTGTCGCTTTTTTTCCTGACGTCAGTGCGACAGGGGTATATAAGACACAGCCGACGCCATTTTCTTCAGTCTTTTTTGTCGCGCGGTGCCCGAAGCAGAAGCAGTTCGCAAGGGCCGGTCGGCCAGCTCTTGAAATTACGAAAATTTGGAAACCGAAGTCTTCTTTAAAGCTAAGTACCCCGTTGGGGAAACTTTTCTTGCCTCAGACCGATGTCAGACAAAGTTAACAATTGTATTTCTTGTGGGAAGCAAATACCGCATAAGGATTTCCATTCCCTCTGTATACCTTGTTTAGGCCCAGACCACGACGTCTCGGGCTGTCGCTTTTGTGCTACTTTCAATAAACGCATTATTAAGCGTCGGGCGGAGTTCGCCCAACACTTTTTTGGTAAAGCTTTTGATTATAAAATGTCGTCGGAGACTCCGACTACCGTTTTGTCCAAAAAACGCAAGGACAAAGACCGACACCATGCCAAAACCGGCTACATGTGGTCCGGTTCTCAGCGAGGCGCCTACACAGCCCCTGACTACCGACGACACTTCTCTGGCGGTGTCTTCTGTAACCGAGACCGCAGGTACCTCGGCCCATACCCTGACTACAGCCGAAGCCACTGCGAGTGCTGAGCCTCTTAATGTGGACAGGTCCACTTCCACCCATGGTGTCTTCAGACCCTCATCGTCCTTTTCCATAAAGGCCTTTACTAAGTCCAAATCAGCCATGCATCCCAAGAGGCCTGTTGCACAGGGCCCATCTCCAGGTCCCATGCCTAAAAAGCAGATGCTCAAAATGGCTGAGGATTTAATTACTCTTATCAGGGGTTCCCAACCCCCTCCGGACAAGAGACCCAGAGTGGAGGAAGATTCTCCCTCTTCTGACCAGGGCTCCATTATTTCAGAACATTCTAATGAAGAGGAACACTCGTACTTCCCTTTTGAAGATTCTGATGCAGAGCAGTCCATTCCTTCTGTATCTCCCCCAGAGGATTTTTCTTTCGGGGAAACCTTGCATACCTTGAGGGAACACTTCCATTGGGAAGGCCAAGATTTTTCATATTCCAAGAAAAGACTTAGGGAATTTCTTTTGCTACCTCAGCACAGACCTCTGGCGATACCTCCTGTCTTGGACATACTTGATGATGTTTACTCGGAGGCTTGCCTTAATCCGGATTCCCTGCCTCCTGCCCCAGTCAAGCCTGATAGGTACTACAGAGTTCCTAACTCACACCAATTTCTTTACAAAAGCCATAATGCTGACCCTGAAACCATTTCTCAAGGCCCCAAGGGAATGAAGGCCTCTACTGCTAAGAATCCATTACCTTCCGAAAGAGAGTCTAGATCCTTAGAAAGGTGGGGACAAAAGGTATATACCTCAGCCACCCTAGCCATGAGGGCCTTAAATTGTCAGTTCCATATGCTTAAATATCAGCAGTTTCTGTTATCACAATTAAGGAATAAAATGTCACAACCAGATTTGAAGGAGTTGCAGGATATGATGCATAGTGCAGAACAAGTGGGTAAACACACCTTACAATGTGGCTATGATGCTCTAGAGGCCTCAAGTAGAGCTGCTGTTACAGGATCAGTCATTCGTAGACATGCCTGGCTCAGGGAACAAACCTTGCCTGATCATGTTAAAGCTAAACTACTAGATGCTCCTTTACAAAAGGATGTATTATTTGGTACTAATGCTGAGGAGATACTACGGAAAATGGAAGAAAAAGCTAAATCTATGCAAACTGTCAAAGCTTTTCTACAGGTACAACCACCACATTTTAGCAGAAATTGGCCTTCAAAAAACTGGTCCTTTCCAGCCACGGACAAGCCTCAAAGAGGCAGATACAGGCGCACAAGGGGCAGAGGACAATCTCAAGGATCATATAGAGGCAGACAATGGCAAACTCCAGCACCAAGAGGTGGCGAAGACAGTGCACATCAATACAGGAAACAAACCCAATGACTTTCCCCTTTGCATGCCAAGCAAGTCTCAGCTGGCAGCACCCTTGGGAGGAAAGCTGGCATTATTTTCAAAAAATTGGCATATTATCACAACAGACAAATGGATCCTGGACATTATAAACAGAGGCTACAGATTTCATTTTCACACTCTTCCAAAATGAGAGGCATGCCGAACCTGCCACACAATCAAAGGGCAGAGGCTCAAATACAAATTTCAAAGCTCATGGACATGAAAGCTATTCAAGAGGTACCTACTCACGAACAAGGTCAAGGTTTTATTCCAGACTATTCCTGGTACCAAGGAAGGGAACCGATTGGAGACCCATTTTGGACTTATCCATCCTAAATACATTTCTACTGCACCAAAATTCAAGATGCTCACCTTACAGCAGCTTCTTCCCATGCTGGGCAAGGAGTCTTGGCTGGTAACATTGGACCTCAAGGAGGCATACCTGCATGTCCCAATCAGACAAAATTGCAGAAGATACCTCAGATTTCTTGCAGGTTCAATCCACTATCAATTCTCTGCATTGCCCTTTGGCTTATCTACTGCACCCAGAGTATTCACGAAATGCCTGGCATCAGTAATTGCCTACTGCAGACTTCAAGGGATACAAATTTACACTTATTTGGACGATTGCCTGATCCAAGCGGACAGCAAACACATACTTCTGGAACATCTGGCTTATGTAACACGGTTATTGAATTCTCTGGGATACACAGTCAACAAAGAGAAATCCAGGCTAACACCATCTCAGAAAATAATTTTCCTGGGTGCCAACTTGGACACAAACACCCAGATGGCCTATCTTACGCCAGAAAAACAGGGGCAGCTAACTCAGTACTTCAAAATACTAGCAAATTGTACCAGGCTAACTGCAAGGAAAATCCTGCAGGCTCTGGGCTTCATGGCATCTTGCATTCTTCTAATCCCATGTGCAAAGTTGCATATGAGGAAACTTCAATGGTACCTAAAAAACCTATGGTCTCAACACAGCCACAGTTTGGAAACAATAATACCACTAATCCCATGTTTGCAAAAGGAATTTCTATGGTGGGCCCAAGCATGCCAAACAAACACAGGTCTACCATTCTGCAAGCCTCAAGCAAATCAAGTCATCACTACAGACGCTTCAGACTACGCCTGGGGGTCACACATGACAGACAGGTGCATTCAGGGCAAATGGTCCCAAAAGGAAAAGCACCTTCACATCAATCAAAAGGAAATGCTAGCAGTGATAAATGCAATTACAGCTTTCAAGGACCTCCTGCATCCAGGGCAATTGTTGATAAGAACAGACAACACCACAGTAATGTGGTACATAAACAAACAAGGAGGAACACATTCATACCCCCTGTGCAGGCTGGCCATGACACTTTGGAACTTGGCTCTGGAATGGCAAATCGAACTTCAAGCACAGTACCTGCCAGGTTTGGAAAACACGCTGGCAGACAGTCTAAGCAGAAATATGACAGACCTGCACGAATGGAAGTTGCATCCTCAAGTGTTTACAAAGATAATCTAAGCGTGGGGAAGGCCAGACATAGATCTCTTTGCCTCCCACAGGAATCATCAATTGACAAAATTCTGCTCAGGGACATTCCATCCAAAGGCCTGGAGAGTGGACGCCCTTTCTTTCAGTTGGGCAGCACGGACAGTTTACGCCTTCCCACCTTTGCCTCTTCTGCCCAAGGTGCTCTTGAAAGCAAGAGCAGACAGACCGAAGATGATACTGATCGCTCCAGTCTGGCCAAGACAACACTGGTACCCACTCCTGAGGAGCCTAACACATTCTCCTCCCTGGACCCTACCTCTAATGCCTCTTCTACTGACTCAGCACAGCTACAAAACTCTTCAGTCAGCTGAAAACACTCAGTCTGGCTGCATGGAAAATTCCTTAACACCACAACAGACCCTACTCTCCAAGGAGGTGCAGGATGTCATTTTGGAGGCTAGAAGGCCATCTAATAGAAAGGCTTACTCCGCAAAATGGAAACTGTTTTGCGCTTGGAATGAGAAAAAAGGCCAGGATCCTAGAAAACTGAATTTACCTCAGATATTACAGTATCTAGCTGAGCTGTTGAACAGTGGGCTTTCATTTTCCTCCATCAAAATCCATGCCTCAGCCATTTCTGCAGAATACAACACTGATCCACCATTATTCTCCCACCCACTCTTAAGACAGTTCCGCAGAGGGGCCAAGAATATAAGACCTCCAAGAAAACAACCAATACCAGCCTGGGATCTTAATTACATTCTAGAAAAATTAACATTGCCTCCCTTTGAACCAGCTGCCTCAACAGATTTGCAATATTTGTCCTGGAAAACAGCTTTCCTTCTGGCCATTACCTCAGCTCGTAGGATTTCGGAACTACAAGCCCTCATGGCTGTGCAGCCCTTTCTCATCTTCCATCAGGACAGGGTTTCCCTATGAACCAACCCGTCATTTATGCCTAAGGTAGTATCCAGGGTAGCTTTAAATCAGGCCATACACTTACTTACCTTTTACCCCAATCCTCAAAACAAAGGGGAAAGGCTGCTACATTCCTTAGACATCCATAGACAGCTACGTTACTATTTGGACAGAACAAAGCCTTTCAGGAAATCAGAACAACTCTTTGTGTCCTATGCTGTAGGAGCTCAAGGGAAGCCAATTTCCAAACAGACTATTTCAAAATGGATAGGCCACTGCATACGGTTTTGTTACTCCTTTCATGGTAAATCTGTACCTGCAGGCATCAGATCCCACTCCACAAGGGCCACAGCTACCTCTGCAGCCTTCCTCAGAGGAGTCCCTACCAAAGATATTTTGGAGGCAGCCACTTGGAGTTCTGTGCATACCTTCACTAAACACTACCACCTACCTTTATACTCCAAAACTAGAGCAGGCTTTGCCACTGCTGTGTTGCAGGGCATTCTGGCTCCTCCCAGTTCCACCTAGTGCCTACCACCCTGTGCGTAGCTTTGGGATTCTACCCATCTGTTATGACTGCAGCTGTATGCACGATGAACATAGTACAGTTTTGTACCTACCATAAATGTAGATGTTCGAGTGCTAATACAGCTGCAGTCCAGGTTTACCTCCCTCCTTCCCCTCTGGGTACAAACCTAGTGGCTAACTCCTCATCTCACAATTTGATTGGGTTATCCTTCTATGATGTATTTGCTTGCAACTACTGGTTTTTGATTATTTTGCAATGCATGATTTTATATATATATATATATATATATATATATTTTTATATATTTTGCCTTCCTTCTGGGGGCACCTGACATCTGGGGCAAGAAAGACTGAAGAAAATGGCGTCGGCTGTGTCTTATATACCCCTGTCGCACTGACGTCAGGAAAGAAAGCGACAACAACCGACGCCGGACCTAGACTTTGGAATTCGGCCGACCGAGGGCCCGCCTGACGGCAGGAGAACCCATCTGTTATGACTGCAGCTGTATTAGCACTCGAACATCTACATTTATGGTAGGTACAAAACTGTACTTTCCTTTGTCCTCAGTAATCATCCCACTGTGGAGATGTTCTTACGGTTATGTTAGAATGAGGGGTTTGAACGGAGGTCAAAAGGAAAAAGTAAACACTATTACAATTTAACACAGGATGAGTTTCAGGTGTTAAAAGAGTTGCAAACAGTGAAAGAAGTTATTTTCAGGCCAGCTGACAAAGGAGGAGCTTTAATAGTGATGAATTCAACACAGTATGCCCAGAAAATGCAGGATATGTTAAGCCATAGTGACACAGACCACAAAACCGAGAAGTATCAAGCAGACAGACTGATGTCCTCAGTAAAGAATGTCCTGTATGACAAATTAATGTTAAGCCATAGTGACACAGACCACAACATCGAGAAGTATCAAGTAGACAGACTGATGTCCTCAGTACAGAATGTCCTGTACGACAAATTAATGTTAAGCCATAGTGACACAGACCACAACATCGAGAAGTATCAAGCAGACAGACTGATGTCCTCAGTACAGAATGTCCTGTACGACAAATTAATGTTAAGCCATAGTGACACAGACCACAACATCGAGAAGTATCAAGTAGACAGACTGATGTCCTCAGTACAGAATGTCCTGCATGACAAATTAATGTTAAGCCATAGTGACACAGACCACAGCATCGAGAAGTATCAAGTAGACAGACTGATGTCCTCAGTACAGAATGTCCTGTTTGACAAATTAATGTTAAGCCATAGTGACACAGACCACAACATCGAGAAGTATCAAGTAGACAGATTGATGTCCTCAGTACAGAATGTCCTGTACGACAAATTAATGTTAAGCCATAGTGACACAGACCACAACATCGAGAAGTATCAAGTAGACAGACTGATGTCCTCAGTACAGAATGTCCTGTATGACAAATTAATGTTAAGCCATAGTGACACAGACCACAACATCGAGAAGTATCAAGTAAACAGACTGATGTCCTCAGTACAGAATGTCCTGTATGACAAATTAATGACTAGAGCAATCGATAAAAATCTATATGACTTACTTGAAATGGTATATCCAACTATACCTGTTATCAAAGGGTTGCCTAAGATTCATAAGAACAGTGTTGACCCCCCTCTGACACCGATAGTTTTGGGGAGAGGATGGGTCACTGAGCCCATTTCAATCTATGTGGAAACTGAACTCAAGAAGTTATTGCCTTTCGCACATACTGTATTGAGGGACACTGGTCAGCTGCTGGAGAGACTGTAAGAAAGAATGGAGCAAGAAAGCTCCATAGACAACCTCATTTTGGTGACGGACGTCAACAATTTATTCACTTGCATACCCAACAATCTAGGAATAGAAGCATAAGGGACTTTGCCTCTCATTTTGAAGTAAACATGGATGTGAATCTAGTATGCAGCTTCCTGGAATTGGTCCTGGAGAGCAATGTGTTCCTCTATGGTGAGAGCTACTATTGGCAGAAATGGGGGGTAGCCATGGGCACCCCCTGTGCAAACAGCTATGCCAATATAGTCCTAGCTGAATGGGAAAGGCAATCGGAAATGGATACAAAAAATGAATGGAAGGAATGCATCATCTTTTACAACAGGTTTGTGGATGATGTTATATTCCTGTGGAAGGGCAGTATGCAACGCCTAAATGATTTCGTCAACTATTTAACAAGTACGGCTAGCTTTCTGAGATTCGAAGTGAAAATGTCAGCAAATGAGATAGAGTTCTTAGACGTGATAATTTCAATTAGACGTGATAATTTCAATGAATAATAGCAAAGGAATTGGAACCACTATGTTCAGAAAACCAAATTGGAGGAACCATATGCTATACTACAATAGAATGCACCCGAGACACGTTTTTCAGAATATTGTTGAAAATCAAGTGACCAGGATATCCAAGCTCTGTACAGATGATGATGATGATTTTCTGCAGGAACAAGACAAACTCTTAGAATTTTGCTTCAAGAGGCTATAATGAAAAACAATTAATCATGAGTAAAGGCAAAACAATGTCCTTTCGATACAACAAAGGGCAATCGAACTATTCGAAACGGAAGCAGAGTGATGTGAAGAAAGGTGGGAACAGCAACAGTCTCAGATGCATGATGACCTACAGCACTGACTCCTTTGATGTCTGTGAAACCATCAAGAAATTTTGGCCAGTCTTAACTGCTGACAGTAAAATTAAAAGAATAGTAGGGGAAACACCTAAGTTTGGTTATAAAAACAAGAAGACCTTAAAGGATTTATTGTGCAACTATGATAGAATACCTAACAAGCAGAGTACAGAAGGAGGAAATAGGTTAGGAACTTGGAAATGTGGCTTTTTCAAAGCTTGCAACAACATTAAATGTTCCAACAGTTTTGTTCATCCGGTAACTAACAAATGCTATAAGTTCTCTGGTTTTGCTAACTGCAACACCAAGAATGTTATATACGTTGGCACTTGTAATTTGTGCCAAGCCTATTATGTAGGAAAGACCAATAGAAAGTTTAAGGAACGGATACTTCGCCACCTGTTAGACATCAAGAATAAAGTGGTAACCAATGCCCTATATGGACATGTGTCTGAAAATCTAGGTCATTCATTTAGCTTTATGGTTATCTCAAATGTGACTGCTAACCTCTGTGGAGGAGACATTGTTAACAAAACTGAAAAGGAAGAAAGCAAATGGATCATGAACCTCAGAGCTAATTTATTTCCAGGGCTCAACAGAGTAGTTCCTATTAAACCTATTTTGAAAAAGAGAAGCCTAATTAAGAAATGAAATGGAGGCTTAAGGAAGGCGTGCATCTGATTGCTGTATGTGATTGGTTGAGCAATTAAGGATCTTTATTTAATAGCAGTAAGTCAGGTCTACACACTAGGATCTGAAGAAGGTTTTTTAACTGAAAGCGCTTATCCTGTTTGACCTGCAACTTGAGCAGCACAATTTGTGCTTTTTATTTCTTCGTTTTATTAAAGCCTACATTTTAACAGAATTTCTCAGTGCACTGTTCGTTTTCGTGGAAGCCTTTTTTTCATTTTACTATTTTTGCCTATTAAGGCTTCCTCTGGAGGTGGTTCTTGGTTTGGTTGTTTGTTCTAATTAAGTAAGGTAAATACTTGCTATGCAGACAATAGAAATATTGTGATATTTACATACTTGGAATCCGGTGAGAAAATTGCTTAATGAGTGACTGACAGCTTAAGTCTGTTTTAGGAGAATAGAAATATTAGGGGAAGAGTGGAGCAAGGAGTATGAAGAACTAATCGGGGAATTCCCTTAAATTTAGGTCGAGTATAAGCAGGAACATTTCCGTTTGGATGACAGGTATGAGAAAAGTTGGGTCTTGAAGGTTTCTGAGTTTGGTATAGTCCTAAGTGAAGGAAGGAGAGAGTTCCATTTCTCGCCTAGAGAGAAAGAGAGTAGAAGCTGGCCAGCAGGTCGTTTGGGTTCGTGGATAGAAATTACATTTTGGTGTTCAGATCTCAGAGATCTGTTTGGGATGTATGGGGCAAGGATGTTTGTTAAGGCTGGGCATTTATCTCAGTAAAATATTAATTGGTGAGCGGTGGTTAGTTGTAGATAGTCTAGGTGGTTAGAGAGTTCTAGCCAGTTCAGAGATTGTAGGGTAAGGCAGTGATGAGTAGAGGTTTTGGATTTAGTTGCAAATTTAGAGATCTTATTATAGCAATTTTTAAGTTTGGAGGCGTTGGAAGAAGTAAGATTAGTTAGAAGAGGGGCTCCATGTAGTAAAGAAGGTAGAAGGTAGGTAGTTGCCAAGGTATGCCTAGAGGAGTTGGAGAGAAAGAGGTTATTCCTATAGAGCATACCTAACTTTTGGTGGGTTTTCTTTATGTTTTGTTGAATGCGGATATCGAATTTAAGGTGTTCATCTATGGTAATGCCAAGAAGTTTTGCAAAAGGGACCACTTCTTTAGCAGTGTTGGTTTGGCTTAGGACATTGAAAGCATTTTTGTCATAAGAGAAAGCCCTGGAGGGAGGGAAAAGTAGTATTTTAGATTTATTTGAGTTGAGAGAGAGATGGTTTTGATGCATCCAGTTCTCAGTGGTAGAAAATGCTATTTGGGTTTTAGTCAGTAGTTCAGGAAGGTTAGAGGCGGCACAGACTAAAGTTGAGTCATCAGCGTATTGGAAAACTGTTGTGTCAGGGATGACAGTGTGAAAGTTATTAATGAAGATGTTGAAAAGCATGGGTCCGAGGATGGACCCCTGGGGAATGCTGGTGGGTGTTGGTAAGAAGGAAGAGGTAAAGTTCTTCCATCTGAAAGCTTGAGATCTGTCTGATAGGTAACTGGAGAACCAGGATAGAGTATTAGGGGAGAGATTAAGGTTGGCGAGATGAAAGAGAAGGTGTTTGTGGGAAATGGTGTCAAATGCTTTAGAGAGATCTAGGAGTACTGTGGATACTAGGAGTCCAGAATCTTGGCTCGATTGACTGTTTCTAGGAAGGATAGTAGGGCAGTTATGGTGCTGTGGCCGGGGTGGAAGCCGTGTTGGGTGGGTGTTAGGAGTTGATTCTGGGTTAAGAAAGGCATAAGTTGATGGTGGACACATTTTTCTAGAATTTTGGATATCAGAGAGAGTAGGGCAATGGGGCGGAAATTAGAAATATTGGTGTTTTTGCCTCCTTTGTGAAGAGGAAGAATGTAAGTTGAGAGCCAGAGTTTGGGTACATATGACTCTCTTAAGGATCTATTTATTAGGATACTGATTGGGAGAGCAATACCATCAGCAGCACTTTTGAGGAAGGAGGAGGGTATGTTATCAGGGGCATTGGAGCATGGCTTTAGTTTGGATATGAGCCTTTTTATAATGGTTGAAACTGGTTTGAGCTGGAAATTAAGGGGACAGTTATTAGGGTTGTTGGGTGTTGAAGAATGAGAGTTGTGTGGATTGTTGTTCGGGAAAGTTTTGGTTAGGTTGGCTGTGGATTCTGTAAAGAATGAGTTGAAATGTGAGCTCAGTTCAATGTCAGTTATACTTGGGTCAGGGCAGGGGTTATTCCTGGACCCTGGATGGAGAAGGGAATTAACTGTTTATAGTTCTTGTTATTGTTGGACTGAAGCTTATTGCAGTAGTTTTTTTTGTCCAAGGTGTTTAGTTTTTTTACATGGTTGCAGAGTTGGATGTATTGGAGCAAGGTAGTAGGCATTTTATTAGCTTCCAGGATTTGTTCCTGTGGTGTATGATTTGTTTTGTTTCTTTGGACAGCCAAGGAGCAGAATTAGCTTTGACTCGTTTGTTTCTTAGAGGGGCTAGGGAGTTGAGTATTTAGGAAGACAGAGTTGAAATGTTTTACAGCTTTGTCAAGGGGAAGAGTATTTAGGATTTGCCAATTCATTTGTTTAAAAATGTTTGAGAAAGTTGTGGGGTTAAAGTTGCTAAGACTACGAGTGAGAATGTAATGGTGTTGATATTGAGTGGAGTTAGCTGAGTGATGAATGAAAGCAGGGAGATGGTCACTAAAGGTGTCTGGGATAGTGCCAGAGTGAATTGTTTTGTTTGGATGGGTGACTAGGATCCAGTCTATGATGGATCCTGGGGGTGAATTTTGTTTGGACGGGTGGTTGAGTGGATTTACTTGGGTGAAGTTGTAGAGGTTAATGGATAGGGAGGGAGAAGGAGTGTTGATTTTATTCCAGTCAATATTAACGTCACCTAGAATGTAAGTTTCATACTTATTTCAGTTGAGGCCCAATAAAGAATATTTTCAAGGGTAGAGATGTTGTTGCCTGGGGAGATATATAGGGAAATAATGCAGATATTCTTATGTTTATTCAATCATAGGAGACTTGCTGTTAGTTCAGTATTGTGGAGTTGGGATTTGAAGAGGGATTAAGGAAAGAAGGTTAGAGTAAATTAGAGCAGAGTCGCCACCTTTTTTATTTAATCGGGCATTTCTGTGGATATGGAAACCAGGAGGTAAGATTTCTAGAGTCCGCGATATGGGGTTTTAGCCAGGTTTAAGAGATGACTAAGATGTCAGGTTGGTTGTGGTTAATCCAAGCTTGCACCTGGTGTACTTTGTTGTTAAGGCTCTGGGCATTGATAGTGAAGAACTTAAGAGTGTTGTGAGAGAAGGCAGAGGAAGAAGGGGATGGGGGGAAAGGGTTATATGTAGTGGGAGAAGTAGGTGGGGGGGGAGTTGTTTGTAGTAAGACAGGGGTCAGGGTTGGGATGGTTATCTCCAGATAAGGCTAGGACATTACAGGAAATAACTTTTAGTCCTTTGGGTTTGTATAATAGGAAGCTGTTTGGGGCTAGCAGTATTTTATGAGTAAAAGTTTTAGTTGTGGTGGAGAAGTGTTTGGGATAGAATAGTTACAGTAGGTTAGGTGGAATAAGAGAAGAGGTGAGTGTAAGGGATAGTTTGAGTAGAAGGTAGGTATGGGGTGCTTTGGAAGAGTAAGAACTAGCATAATAAAGAGGAATTAGTAGTAAAAGAAGGGAGCAAGGGACCCGGACAGTATAGAGGATTGGGGAGGGCATGTTTAGAATGGGGGGTAGTGAAGGGAGTATTATAGTGAAAGTGAACTGGCTATTGAGGAGGAGAGGTATGGAAGTAGATGGGGCTATATTAATTTACAAGGAGGAGAGGAGGAGACTAAGAGTAGGAGGGGTATGGGATAGTGGAGTGGGAGGAGTAGGAGTGGGTGGGGTGATGATGAGAGGACTATGATTAGTTAATTGATATGGGTGGGAGGAGTATGGGAAGAATAAATGTAGAGGCGCTGAGAGCGGGTGGGATTTGGGGGCAGGGTAGGAGAGCGGAGTGAGCCCACAGGGCGAACTGGGTGGGTAGAGACAAATGAAGGGAACAGTTCAGGAAGAACAATCGGTAAGAAAGCAGACTACTGAAGGTAAGTCAACAGTGGGTACGTAAAGAGGTGAGGGAGCCAGTAGTTACAGTTGTAGGAGGACATTTGGATGGTTGTAGTAAAAAAAATAAGAGGAAGAAAAAGGTTATGCCACGAATAAGTGTTGGAAGCCAGAAGAATGAAAATAATTATACTATAAGCTGTGGGATAGGCATATAAGGTAGGGCATGATACTGGTGCCACCTAGTGGACAAATATTGTATTGCAGCAGAGGTTCCTTCAAGGAAAAGGCAAGGCAGGGAATTGGGAAGGCAATATATTCAGCTAAGGGGAAAGGATAGAGGTGAGAAAGGAATACTAGTTACCATGTAGAGGGTAGGGGGAGTGAGGCTGCTGGCTGTCCTGGCTGGGAAGCATTCTTTAAACCACCTGGAAGTGTTAAGTTACTAACGTATTCTTTTATCGCCAGGCTTGGTTAATAACATGCTTTCTTGCTTCCTTTTCTGTGAGGGTACAGGGATATGAAGGCAGTAGGATGAGACTGCAGGTAGCTTGAAAGGGTCCTTGGTCGTCAGGTAGGCAGGTACTTAATGTCCCGGTTCAGGAGTAGCAGGTTGGGAAGCTGGGAACTTTTTAGGAGAGAGAGAAAAATGTATAGGCAAGAAATTAACAGGCAGCCCTTAGTAAAAAGTACAGAGCAAAATATCCTAGGCAGTTAAAGTAAAACATCATTTCTGTCACTCAGCAAACATAGATACCATGGAATAACAATTGCAAGCTAGATATACCTTATGTCTAAGCTAGTTAGGTGCATGTATTTAGACAGAAGTAGTGCAGTAAAACTCTAGAAGACACAATTGCACATTCAGAAAATGCTCATACTTAACCAAAAAATACAATAATATTACTGAGGTACCAATTATACTGATAGTAATTGAAACAATGTAAGCATATCTCAACAGACAGCTACGCTAGGTATTCACATACTAGACTAGAATGTCATAAAGCAAGTTAAGTTAGAGTAAGCAGATATTTCCAGTTCTTAATGAGGTACATATAAGTGAGAGAATTGTCCAAGAAAAACAGGTAGATGGTAACAACGCTTTAAAATGAAGCACCAAAGCTAGTCAGTATAGCAAAGAGCACTGTTCCTGATCATTAAACTGTAATAAAACTTCCTAAATATTTAAACAATTAGATAAAAATGGTGCTTGCTTTTGTAGCCCAATGCCCAGCGCTTTAAATTTGGGCCATTCACTGGCTAAGTGATTATTCACAATTTAAAAAAAACCCCGCTAAGCTAGGTTTTAAAAGGTGAGAGTTGTCTGCTATTTAATCAGTTAGGTAAGTATGGTACTAGCTTTTGTAGCCCACGCACAGCACTTTAAATATGGGCCATTTACTAGCTATGTGAGCGGCTAAATGATATTCACTACTTTAGGCACTAAGCCATGGTGTAAATTTGAAAGACTCTCTGCTGGCAAACCAACACACAATCTATTGGGTCCATGTGCGACTACGCAGAATAGGAATTCCAGGTGAAGAAAAGAAAATTCCTGGCCATTACAAAATGGAATAGCTAGAATGTGTGGTTTAGATATGAAGTCACTATGTCCTAGCAATTGTAAAGGTGAGGCCACTTACACTCGCTAAGAGTGTCAAAGTTAATATTGAAGAGTTATTCAAGATGGTCCCTTTATAACCAAGTATTCATTTTGTACATCACTAACGTCTGCACAGTTTAAGCAGCCAATTTACAGAGTTGCTAGGCATTTGTGCAAAGTAGAGCTGTATAAGCAGCTCTAAGTAAAACATTTAACATCATTTTAAGAGGAGGATAAGCACCAGCATTCTGGAAGAAAGCAGTGGTAGCTGTAATACCTAAAGAAGGTAAAGATCTATCAGATCCAGCTTCATACAGGCCCGTTTCAGTCATAAACCATGATTATAAAGTGTTTATGTCTGTAATGGCTACAAGAGTGGCAAAGGTGCCAAACTTGATAGAGATGGATCAGTGTGGTTTTGTGGAGGGGGCCAAACATTTGACAACATTAACAAAACATTGATTCAGAGGGAAGCAGAATGTAAGAAAACACCACTGTTGGTGGGTCTTGATACAGAGAAAACATTTAACAGAGTAAGCTTGGAGTTTATGAGCAGGGCAATGGAAGCATTTGCATTCCCTGATAAAATTATAAGGTTGATTAGGAGGATATATGAGGGATCGGAGGTGAAAATTAAAGTGGGATGCTTATTCTCTGATCATGTCTATTTGAGCAGAGGAACCGGGCAGGGTGTCCTCTTTCCCCTTCCCCCTTTGTTATTTCCATTATGTTTAGATCCATTGGCAAAGAAAATAAGAGATTGAGAAATTCAAGGATATAATTGCTATGGTACTCAAGAAAAGCTGGGTCTCTTTGCAGATGATATTTTATACCTGATAAAATCAGAAAAGGACATTTCAGTGCTGTGGAACATTTTGAGGCAGTTCCATATCTTTTTGGGATATAAAATTAATGAAACTAAAACAAAATGAATGGCTGTAAATTATGTACCCACACATGAATTGTTTCAGCAATGTCCATATTTATGGGGACATGATAACATTAAGTACATAGGAGTATGGATTAAAAAGCATTCTGGTATGGCAGCTAAGGATATGCATTCTGGTATGGCAGCTAAGGATATGTGGGAAGAAACTGAACAAAAGGTAATACAAAAACTAAAAAAAAATGGAAGCTCTGTTATATGGGTAGCAAGATACAAGCAGTTAAAATGTTTTTAGTTACTTTAGTTTTATACACAGGTCAGGAATATGTTTATCAGCCAGAGGAGAAGTTGTGGATAGCAATTAATGAAGAGCTGAAGGATTTTATTTGTAAGGGGTAAGACAGCAAGAGTCAAGTGGGATAAGTTGATTCTTGCAATAGAACAAGGCATTTTGGGATTACCCGATTTGAATGGGTATTTCGGAGCTACACGGTTGAGGCTTCTATACAGAGCACAAGCAGAAAACTCTAACTCATAGTGGAAAGGGATGATGATGAAATGGAGGGGGGGCTGAAGAAAGAAGGAGAGACTGGGATTTTGGATCCAGGTTTTTAAGGAGAATAACAATAACTATATTGAATATTATATTCGTAATGTAGCAGATAGTATTTTAAGGACTAAGCCAACACGGGAATGCAGAAAGGAGATTCTGCCAATAGGGATAACTGCAATTAGAGATACAGTAGGCAAGAGGGGGCTGGAATTTATTGGAGAAAACTGGCAAAAGAACCAAGGTATTGGGAGCAAAAGATAATAGAATGGGAAGAGGCCAAACATTTATTTGGACTGCAGGCAAGAGATAAGGATTGATGTCCGAGTATAGGCAAAAGAGAAAGACATAAGGGGATCTTAAGTGAAAGACCAGCACTGGTAGAATTTTTAGTAGAATCTACAACAGAAGCTGCTGTTAAAAAGGAGTAACTAGTAGAGTATATAAAACATTGCACGATAACTGTAAGAACCACTCTGAGGGGGTTTGAAAGGATTGGGAAGAGAGATTGGATAAGCAATTCACAAAGAAACAATTGGAGATGTATGTATCCCATATTTGCAACAAAGTCGAAACAATTTAGGATCTTTTCTTGGAAGTGCTTACATTTTTATACCCCAAGAAGACTCCAAAGAATTTTTCCTTAGGTAGGCAGCAAATGTTGGAGGTGTGATGTGGAAGAAAGAGGCAACTGGGAACATATTTTCTGGGAGCGTAATGAGTTGGCAGACTTTAACAATTCCCTGCAGATCACTCTGTCAGGGATAGTGGGTGAGGAAGTTGGTGTAACCAAGGAAATGATTATTTTGAGCTGTACAGAATCGGAATTGCCTAGATATAGTAAGGTCTTGCCGAATCTAATTATGGCGGCTGCCAAAAAAGCAGTTACTAGAAAATGGAAATCAAAGTCTAAACCAACTGTACTAGTAGTGAATATACTAACGGTGCAAGGAGCAAATTATTTAGAAAAAATGAGAATTGTGGGAACAGTACATGCAGAGGAAGAACAAAGTTTAAAAGAAGGGAAGATTTGAATGAGCTATCTAATGTTTGACTGACAATGACTGGATAGATTATAAGTGATGTATAGTGTTTGCAACTAAAATTATGTCATTATGGTTTGTTTTAATTTAATAATTTATATAAATGTATGATTGCCTGTGTCATACATGATAATGTTTCTTGTTAAAAAAAAAATAGAATAGAGCTGAAATTGAATTGAATGGAAAGCTTAAGTGTTAAGAAGCAGAACCACAACAGAAGTGTGAATAATATGGTTACTGTTGTGAAATTAGATGAGATTCACATGTGCACTGATCTGCTTTTATTGTAGTTGGACAAAACTCTGGACCTTGCTTTCAGTCTTGTGTTCTACCTGACCTTCATGTAATTCATAGTATTGGGTTAAAGAACACTGCCAGGTAACTGCCAGGATGATGTCCATTTTTTACTCATCTAGCTTGGGGGTTGCATGGGTAGAATCTGGAGTAAGGGGAGTGTTAAGTGATATATCATCTCTAGTGGTTTTTAGTTCAGTCTAGAACAGAAGTTGCTGTTAAAAAGGGATAACTAATCAGTCAGAAGAGATGGGAAAAGTTTGCAAAGAGAGACTAGAAAGACAGTATGCAAAGCAACAGTAGTAGGACATCTGCAGGACTCCCAAGTATGCAGCAAAATTCAAAAGGTTTAGGATTTGTGCATGGGAGTGTTTGCATAGTATTTTTATATGGATCTGTATTAAAAAGTTGACACCCACAAAGTCAAATTGGAAACATTGAAACTGCAGAATATTGACTTACAAAAAAAGTATTTAAAACATGTATTTTTTGCAGTGGGGCAAGATCCCATCACCCCCCCCCCCTTACCCCTTGCTAAATTATATATACTAACTCCAATCACAGTACTGTGGGGAGAAGGGAAAAACTCCATTTCTACGCTGCACTGCAATCAAGATATTTCCAGTTCAACATCATATGTGTCGACTATTTCTTCAGTTGACAGATTAAAGTAGACCCTTTTTTTATCCCAAGCAGACTTCAGAGATTTTTTTTGCTCAGATGGATAGCAATTACTGGTGGTGTGATTGGAAAGAGAAACAGGTCATTGGGAGCATGGTTTTGGGGAATGTAATGAGTTGGAAGATTTTAAAATTCTCTATGGAGTACTTTTGTTACAAGAGTTGGTTTTAACTAAGGAAATTATTCTTTTGAGCTGGGATATAGGATCTGAATCACCTAAACTTAGTAAGGCCTTGCTAAGTTTAATGCTACTGTCTGACAAGAAAGCAATTAGTAGAAAATGGAAATCAAAATCTAAACTAGCAATTGAATTATTGAAATAGTTGTTGTTGTTGTGTCTTTCGGCTTTTCCCGGTTAGGGGTCGCCACAGCGGAACTCCGGTCCGCTAATGATTGGCAGTTGATTTTTATGTGCCGAGTTGCCAGCCCTAATGCACAACCTTCAACGAAGGTACGCCCATTCACGCATGTCTCCATGCAGAAGACGCTCTAGCTGAGAGTTGAACCGGTCAGCGTCTTACTGTCAGGCGACAACGCTACCACAGCACCACCACCGCGGATATGAATTATTGAAATAGTAAAGGAAGTAAAATAATTATAGGTAGAATCTTTAGAAAAGGGAAGGATCACATTACATACAGGTAAGCTGAGTTTGTGGAAACAGTATATGCAGAATAACATTCAGGAGGAAGAAGAGTAAAATTTAAGGGAAGACAGTAAGATTTGATCATTTGAGTAATGTATACAAGACTGGCATTAATGATTATTTAAAAAACGATGAAAGCATATATGTATAATGCATTGCTCCAATGAAAAATGTGCATAATAAATCCTAATTCTTTCCCTGTGATCCGATTTTATGGGTTGTCTAGCTACTTGTCGGATTTGACTTGGCAAAACTAGTGATCCAGCCCCTAGCCCCTTGTTTCCATCATACCTAGTGTGTGAAATTACCTCGGATATTTTTTGCTGTCATTGCAATCAGATGTGGATTTTGCTTTTGGCGAATAGATAGTGCTTCTGCATCACTACATGTATTGTACTATTTTTTTTCTGAAATTGTTTGAAAGCTTATTCGTATTGCTTAGTCCTTTCCCTCTATTGGCAAAGTCATTTTCTTTTCCCTAATGGGTGATGAGCATGTCTCACCATTGCTGTTGATATCTTCTTAACTATGTATGCAAATATATGCTTTTCATTATAAATACTGTTAAGATTTCAGTGTTCAAATAATTTCTTAGTTGACTAGATTTTATGTGGTGGTTAATACTTCTTGTTCAATATTAGTTGTTTGAAAAGCTTAGTTCGTTCTGTGTGTGGGTTTATTGATGGTACTTTGGTGTGTCATTGGTCCATTATTTATATACAAAAATAATTTATTTATAAAATATTTATATATTTACAATATTTACAAGTGTACAAATATGTATATGTAAATCTGTTAACACAATCATCCTAATTTTCATCCCATTTAGACCCCCATTCCTTTTTCCTTAATTAACTTGACATCAGATGGCAGTTATCATTAAACATAATTTCATTTATTCTTTCCTTCCATATAATCCATATAACATAAAATAACATTTCATCTATTCTTTTAACATATTCTTTACTTTTATTCTTATAATATTTGTATTTAATCATATCCATGTTTAATTTATCCACTTCTTTTACATCTTCAAAAACATCTTTACATATTTTTCCTCATATTTTTTTTACTCTTTTTTTATGTCTCAAAACCCATGTTCTGTAGTTTCTTCTTCATGAGAGTGTAAACATATTCTTGGTAACATTTTGTCATTTATACACTCTTTTACTCTTGTTTACCATACTCCTAAATTTATTGGGTCCCTATTAGATCGACGAAAAGGCTAAAAGTCGAATGGCTTAGAAATCGAAAATGCCATTTGTTCGGAATCGGTATTGTGAGATTGTGGTACAGTGAAGATTGGAAAATTTGCCCTTTCCACAATACTTATTTCAAAGAATGGCATTTTCGATCACTAGGCCGTTGTATCTTTAGCCTTTTTGTCGATCTAATAGGGACCCAATTTATCATGCTTATATTTATATAATTTTACTATTAATCTGTCATCTTTTTCATTTATCTAATTTAACAATTTGGATAAATTTAATGAAGCAGTGTATAGCACTGGGTTAATTAACCCTAAACCTCATCCTTCTTCATTTACATATAAAACTCCTCTTTTTACTGGGTTTAATCTAGAACCCCATATAAATGAAAACTTAGCTGCAATAATTCCTTTTCAAATACTGTTGGCAACATAAATACACTTGCTAAGTATGCTGTTTTTCCCATCAGTACTGGATTTTTCAAGTAAGCCTTTTTTCTGAATGAAAATTTATATGTTCTCCAGAAAAGACAGGTTTGTTTGATTTCTTCTATTGTTTTTTCCCATTGAATTCTACTTACATCTTTATTCCAAAATTTTATACGTAACACAGAAATTTCATTCATTGTAAAATATATATCCCTGATCTTTACATCACCTAAACCTTTACTTTTTTCTTTATTTAAAGCCATCTCTAGACATTCATTTGTATAAATTATTACTTCTTTTATCCAAATTCTGTCTTTTGCAATTATTATAATGTTATCTGCATAAGTTAACAGAACTGGAATTCTTAACCCTTCAGGGGTTATATACCCCACCTCCTTCATTTTGTAATTTAGTTCACATACTGTCACATGCATAACTAATGCAAAGAGTATACAACTCATTGAACATCTCTGTCTTACACTACTCTTCAAATGTACCTCTTGGCTTAACCAGACATTTACAAGTATTTTTACTTTATTTTACTATATGCTGTCATTCATAATTTCCTGACTTTCTCACTTGTATTATATTATTTCATTATTACCCATAAGATTTCATGCCCAATTGTGTCAAATGTCTTATTAAGGTCTCCTATTTTGATTTTCACTTCTTCTTTTCCATTCATAATATCATCCACAATTTATCTAATTATCATTAATAATTCTTGACAATCCTTCCTAAAAGATCTTGTAATCAGTATTATACAATACCATTGGTCGCCAGTTTTTTAATTGTCTTCCATCTTCCGTCTTCCATATGAATTTAAGTATTCCAATACATAATTCTTTATACATAGGATCTTCATTTAACCATTCATTCAAAATGTTTAAAGAAATGTTTTTGCCAATCTCTTAAATTTTTAACATTTCATACCCTATTCCATTTGGGCTGCAGCTGAATCTGTATTTACTTGTCCTAATAATTTATCCAGTACATTTAAAGAAATCTCCTTCTCCAACTCTGCGTTTTGCTTTCCTGTTAACTTTTTTACTTTCCATGTTTTCCCTGCTTTTTTTTTTCTTTTAAACATTTCTTGTTATGTATTGTACTGCACTATCCATAATCTTTTCCGGAGTTCTTTCTATTTCTGCTTTTTTCATTTTTTATTTCTCTCATTACACTACCTTATTCCTTTACTAGTCTGCCTAAGTAACTCAGTATTTCATCTCTTTTTCCATCTAAAAATGTCTTTGCTTATGTGATGTCCCATCTCTGGGCCAGTAATCAAGGAGTCTGAATCCTCACCAGTGACACTGGAGAGGGGCATTCACTTGGAATACAAATGGATGCACTCAGTATTTCCAAATGCAGACCTGTCTGCAACAAGCACAATTTCCTTAAGAGCACACAGAGAAAAACACACTCTTAAGGAAATTGTCTGGGTTTCTGTCTCTGTCTCTGTCCCTTCTCATGTCCTCAGTAAGGCTACCCACTAGCACATCTGCAGAGTTACGCACAGCTCTAGTGCAGCTGCAGAGTTTAGTCCTCAGCTGAGTGTGCAAGCCAAGTCCTCCATGACTCTATGTAAAACTAGTGCTTCGTATCCCTGCCCCAAGTAGCTGACACACACACTCTGAGATTTAGTTTTCATACCCACACCGGGGAAAGGCTGGCACAGATTACCCGCTCTACCAGCTTTGCCCAGAGTGTAAGGTAGATTCACTGCCACCATTCAGTTACAATAAGACTCTTAAAAGGTTATCCAATTATACTGAATGAAATTAATACTGATACAGATGGTAATGCTGACCAAACAGCAAGGCTTTCAGAGTTATCACCAAATAAATATATGCAAATACTCTCAAAACTTAAATATTTTCTAAAATGGACCAGCCACAGTGAAATGTTTAAATATATTTAATGATAAATAATAGAAAAATATACAAATACAAAATATCTATTTACAGTCAACACCAGAGTTTCACTCACAGGAAATATTAAAAATAACACAGGTGTACATGTTCACACAGTTACAGAAAAACAATACTTAACTAATCTCACTATATTTTCCTGACTAATCTAAAGAATACTATTCCCTGGTCCACAGCAAGATTGGTGAGGGTTCCTTCTATGTCAGGTTCTAAGCAACAGACTGCTTGTGAGATGTCAGTCTCCTCTAATATTAAAACATTATTTCTGTACAGAATGACATCACATACATCTGGTCATCTGACTTCTGGTTCCCGTGCAACCCCCCCCCCCCCCCCCCCCATTGCTAGAAGCTGTCAGGATTTTTCACATAGTTGTCAATAATACACACACACAGAACTATGCCAGGATCTGCTGCAGTTCCTGGAAGTCATAAAACAATTTCAAACCTACATCCTTTCAGAGTAGCAATTAGTTCACCCCAAAGATAATACAGGAAGCTTCCTAGTACAGCCATTTTGTCTCTGGCTGCATTCAAAACTGTGAGATAACATCATTATGGCCTAGGCCAGTACTTTAATTTTCTTATTATTTCTCAAAGTCAGGTGGATTGAGATTAACCTCTTCTCTTCCATTATCCTCTGTTACAATATATATATATATATATATTTAAACGGTTACAGTAATGCACGTACATTTCTTTTCTTTCCAGCAGGGCACACTGTTACATACACACATACAAATATTTCGAGCATGGCATTAATGCCCTTCTAGCTTGCCAATATACTAAAACACTTGTTCCCATAATAAGTATCCAGGCTGTTCTTAAAAATACCTAAACCTAGTACTGTTTTAATGTAATTTGGTAGCCTGTTCCATGCATCAGCTTCTGTGTCAGAGAACCAATTAGTACACTTCTCATTCCATTAGAATCTTCTACATAGGTTGTCTGATGATTATCTAGTACTTTTTGTTAGCCACAAACATTCCCATAGGTAGTTGTTAGGGGATATACCCAAATAAGATCTCCTCTTAGATATCTGTAAGAGACACTGTACAAGTTCAGATATTTTAGTCTTTCATAATAAGTTACATTTTCACATCCATGGATACCCTTGGTATATTTCTGTTGTACTCTTTCCAGTTTACTCATGCTTGTTTTCTTGTAGGGTTTCCATATTGTTATTCCATACTCAAGTTTGGGTCTAATGTAACTAACAATGACTTCATTATTTTTGATTTCCTAGACTTTATGAATCTTTTTATGCAACCTATAGTTCTATAACTATCATTAACCAATTGGTTGATATGATTAGAAAAACTAGTAGCTGAATTTACCCATATGCCAAGGTCCTTTTAAATGAGTCTACAGTTTCAGTCACTGTATGCTGTATTAAATATTCACCTTTCAATTTATGCATTCCAAATCTCATATGCTTAGTTTTTGATGTATTTATCAGTACATTATTCTCCTGTGCCCAAATGGTCAAGTTATTTTGCAGACATGCCTTATCTGTAACGCATGTAATCAGTTTACCCAATTTCAGGTCGTCTGCATATAGACTGTAGAACACCTCAGATGAAAAAGTTAGGTCTGAAAGATACAATCTAAACAAGTAAGAGCCTAGGAGAGAGCCCTGTGGGACACCATTACCGTTACCAATGATTTTGCTTGTCCAATAGCTGTGTGATACTTGCCATGTCCTATTTGTAAGCCATGCAGCTATCCATCTTGTCAAGAATACATCAGTACCTAGTTGTACTGATTTATTCATCAGTGTTATGTGTATGACCCTGTCAAATGCTGAAGTTAAATCTATATAAATTACATCACAGCACAATTTTTCATTCTTAGCTGTTATTATATTGTTATAGAACATCATGTTACAGGTGGCAATAGATCTGTTTTCAACATATGCATGCTGATATATGGTTTCAAGTCCCAACCTATACAGTTCTGACAGTAACTTATCCAATATTACCTTCTCCATTATTTTCCCACAACATGAAAGTAGACTAAAGGGTCTGTATGATTCTGGGTTTGGCCTACTCCCCTTTCCCTCAAAAACAGGATTAATAAGCGTGTGTCTCCAACCTTGAGGAATCTTCCCATATTTATATGACCTTGTGAATAATAGATATAATGGTAGTTTAAGTTCTTGCTGAAGTGTTCTCAGGTCATTATTACTAATTCTGTCTCCTCCCTGTGCTTTGTTTGGATCCAGTTTGCGCAGTTCATTTTCAATATAATCTAATTTCATTCCAGTATCTGGGGTTACCTGGTTATCACTAGGACAACTTACCACCCCTTTTGTGGAGCCAAATTGTTTTGCATAAGATTTTGTAAATATATCTATAATCTGTTGTGTCTGAGAATAGATTTTAGATTTGCACACAGTTTATCAATCTGTGTGTCTTTACTCCTTCCACATCTTAGTATCTATAAAAATGTTTCCTGTTATGCTCAACAATTTCTTCAAATTATTCTTGATCTTGTCTCACACCATGCTTAATCTGTTTGTCCAGCTTGTTTATTTCAGTTTTCAAAGTTGTATTTCGACCTCTCTTCCATTTCTTATATTTTTGTCTCTCACCTTAATCAGATATCTTGGTCTTGTGGAAATATATATCTGCCTGATGTTGTATGCCTAGATTATGATGTTAAACATTTTTTATTTTTATTTTTTACACTCCTTTTTCTTTCAAAACTTTCCACATTCCATCTGCAGTTTTTCCGCTGAACACCTCACTTCATTTAGTTTTACATACTGAATGTTTTTCTTCCATATAATCTGTAATTAACCTTCTGTGCATTGGCTTAGATTTCAGTTTGGCAGAATTTCCTAGCAACAGATTAACCTTTATATAACCCCTTATCACTGCACATCAATGGTGGTAAAACTTGGCTTGAAGTAATTTCTTTGGGAATACAAACAATGTCTAGTATGTTCCATCCCCTGATAGGTTTTTTTACAATCTGAAGCCGTTGTTGTTCCTGAATATACGCTGTGAATAATTTCCTTATAAACATTGTAGAATCAATATTATTCCAGTCTGTTTCTGATAAATTTAAGCCCCCAGCTAATATTATTCTTCCCTTCTGTGTTTCATGCAAGAAATGTATGAATTCCTGTAGGTCATCTGTACTTTATTGTCACAGTTACACAGTCTGTAGTGCGTTGATACATTTTTAACATGAGAAACTTTGCAATTACATTTTCAACGCATGCATCTGTACAAATCAGTTTGATATTCCAATAGTACATTATTCTTTAATAAATTCCAGCTACCTGTGCTGGTATATGTTACATATCTGCTGCCTTACTTCTGGCATGGCTGGCAGGACTTCAGAACATCACCGCTTATATAACAATTGCTGTATTTTTTCTTGATTTCTTTCATATAATTCTTTGGCAAAGTATTAATCTTCCAGTACATCCTTATATGTTCTTTTACATTTTACTATCTTTACTTTTCTCACATCATATTACCACTGTAAAACATTTTTATATTTTTTTCCTTAAATATCTGTCACCATTCAGACTAATTTTTATAAAATGTTCTCATGGTAATATGATCTTTCCATAACTGTATTTCTAATCTCTCTCCTTTTTCATTCCATTCTTTCTCATTGATCCTTTTTATTCCTATGCTTATTTTGGGGTCTACTTGATGTTAACTAAATGTCAGTAGACCGAATTTCAAATAACCGAGACCAAAAGAGCAACGTTTCAAATAACTGAAAATTCAATATGCCGACATTCAGATGACTGAAAATCTGAAATGCCGACTCTCGAGCTGTGTAGAACAGGAAATCCGCTCATTTACCTACTGTAGTGCGATCTTTGATTTGGTATATTTAGTTTACAGGGGCTTGGGGGCACAGCTCCCCCATGCTGGTTTGGGGTGCAACCCCCCCCCCCCCCAAATGTAAAATTTAAAGTAAAATGATTGTGAATGTTGGTTTAACACATCTCCGCTGAATATTATTGAGGGGCACCTGCATGAATACTCAGTGGGATTTATTTGTCCTGACTTGGGTATTGGTTTGTGGGCGGGGTTTGGGGAGAGTTAGGTAGCTGTTTAGTACATTTAATTTGATAGGGCACTGCTTAGATAGGATGAATTGTTGGTTTTGTTTGTGTAGCATGTGAATGGTGCATTGCACGTTATAGGGTCGGGTTTTGACAGTCTGCGATGTGTGATGTCCTCCTCCTGGGTTTTCAACATTGTCATCTCGGTTATTTGAAACTCTGTCTACTGACATTTCGGTAATGTCACGTAGACCCCTGTTTTTATATATTCCTTGTTTCCTTTATCTCTAGCGATATTTCACGATGATCAGAACATCCTGTTTCAACTACCCCCCTTCTCCTATGACTAAATCTTGTGATACTATAAAATAATTTATTTCAGTTCTATAGATACCCCTTTTATAATACCCCTTTTATAAGTCGATGAATGTATGTCCCAAAGTTTTATATCGTTTCTTTTCTTTTTACGCTTGCCTCTTAAATCACAGTTATAGTCTCCTGTTATTATAATGTTTATATTTATCACTACATAGTCTAAAATCTAATTAGTAAGCTTTCCCTTTCTTACAAGTAGTGTAAGCAAATAATGTTATAAGTCTGTATACTTGCTCTTTCCGTGTTAAGTCTACAATGGTTAATATTCACATTTTTGCTAAAGTTACATCTAATATCTTTACTTGTGTTTATACAGAATATGGCTATTCCAGAACATCTGTCATTTCCCAAATTCCAGATCATCTTTCCTCCCCAGTTTCTCTGTTTGTAATCTTTCTTCATTTGTTACAAATATTGTCTTCTAATATGATTACATCAGTATAACATGTATTACACCACTCCAAAATTCCTATTCTTTTAATACTATTCACATTTACAGAAAGTATTTTAAAATTTTAATTTTCTCTTTTCCTTAAATTCATGATTTCAAAAGTTCATAGCTACTTAATGGACGATTTTAAGACTAACAAATTGCCTTTCCATATGTTTGACTCAAACACTGCACCTTGTATCTGTGAGTCAGACTCCTTAACCATTATACCAAGCCCCAATCTTTAGCTGTATGTATTATTTTTCGTCCATTTGCTTTCTTTTTCTCTTTTGTTCTTATCCCTTTAAATTTTCTTTTCTTTTTCTTACCAGTAGAGTTATTTCTTCCGTTTACTAGCTCCCAGTGTTGTCTCGTTTTCATCACTTATTTCAGAAGCTTCTTGTGACCTCTTATTTTTTTCCTCGTCTAATCTTTCTTCTGTTTCTACTACTTTCACATTTCTTCACTTTGTTCATTTTCTTCTTCCTTACTCTTATTTTCATTTTACAACCCATCCCTAAATGTCCAATTTCGTTACATTTATACATTTCAGTTCACATTTTTTGCATCGTCCCATTTTCCCACAAATATAACATTTTCCTTTGTTAGTTACATAGAGATGTCCTTCTTATGTTTTTGGTTGTCCCCACTGTTTTACAACACCCCTATTCCTCTCCACATTTATCATGCTTGGTATATGTATACTTTTTCTCTTTTTATCACAATATTACTCTCCAAGCCACCTGTCCATAAAACTCTTTTGCTATAAACTTTTGCATTATCCATTACTTCTGTATGTAAAGCTTTCAAATAGGTTCATAGGTGTTTACTAGGCTAATGACCACAAGGGCCTTTTTAAGCCTAGCCATGCATCCCAAATCATACCCCGGATAAGTGTAAGCATGGATCTGTGAGATGAACCATTTACAGGTTACCTGTTTGCATTAGAGACATAGGTGCCAAACTAGGGATGAATTTCCAGTTTCACATCCAATTGTCCAAGTTGCACTTGAATGGGTTAGGGAGGAACTCTGCTTCACCTGGGAGGGGAGCCTGTTCCATAGACTGGGTCATCTCTGGGTTACATACCTATCTCTCCAGTAGGTCCTGTTTATATCACAGGCATGGTTTAAGTCTTTAGAATGGGTAATTCTGGTAATGTTTGTTTTGTGGGTATGCAGGAAGTCCATCAGAGTGGGGTCTGACAATGACCTGTATGCCAGGCATAGATCTCCCCTCAAAAGCCTGTAGGAGACTGAATACAGGGATAGGGCCTTGAGGCCATCTGCATAGGACATATTACTTACGCCCTGTATTCTTTTAGTGAGGAACCTCTGTGGACGTTCCAGTTGTTGGATATGCCAGGTTAGGTACATACCAAAGGGGGCATTGTACTTGATGATAGGTCTGGTGAATGCCGAATACAGTGGAACAATGACTTCCTTGGACTTAGAAGTCAAATCTTTGTTTATAAGTTGCGATTTCCTCACCACTGTAGACATGTGATGATCAAAGTCTGGATTACTATCTATGTATGTCCCTACATTCCTGACTACTGGGTCCACTCTAAGGGGTGTGTTGTCAATGTGATAGTTACCAGGGATGGAAAGGATACTATTATGCATTTGTTGGCATTTAGTTTTAGTCCATGGCTCTGACAGTTGTTTGTCTGTGTCAGCCCCACCCAGAGAACATTTGTGTCAGTGTGAGATTCAATGACAGCTCGTAATTTGCAATCATCTGCAAATTTAGTCAGCCAGAGACCACTGACATTAGCCTTGACTTCTGAGAAGTAAATGCCAAAAAGGAGCGGTCCAAGGACTGATCCCTGTGAGACTCCACTTGTGACTGGCCACTTTGTAGAGGTGGACTGCCCTGTTCTAACTCCCTGGGTCTTGTCTGAGCTAGTTGGCTATCCACCGGGTGACATACGGGTTTGTACCTAACCTCTTGAGTTTGTCAACAATGCCCAAGTGGGGTACTGTGTCAAATACCTTGGCCAGGTCAAGGTAGGCAGTGTACACGATTTTGCCCACATCCATTGTTTTGTTGGACTTCTCAAAGAAGTTCACCAGGTTGAGTAGGCATGATCTGCCCTTGACGAAACCAAACTGGGTTGGGTCCATTGTCTGGAGGTTTACTGTACCTCTCTGTCGATCATCTCCATGATAAATCTTTCCATGGCTTTACATATAAGACTAATGAGACTTATGGGTCTATAGTTTCTAGGGTCTGTAGATGGCCCACCTTTGTGCAGAGGGATGACTCTTGCCTTTCTCCATTCATGAGACACAAAGCCTGTTTGAAGGCTACACTTAAATAGTAATTCCAGAAGCCCTGATAGGTCATGTTTCATGCTTTTTATAAGGCATCCTTGAATATTGTCTGTGCCCATTGATGCAGTGTTTTTGGTCTTAAGGACCTGTTCCTTAGTGATAGTAGGAGGAGTTATATTTGATATTTCCTGAGGGAAGATTGAGGGGGAGAGAGGAGTAAAGTTGGAGCTGAATTTGCCAGCCAGTAGGTTTGCTATAACTTCTGGCTCAGTATAGGTGGCTCCATTTACAATGAGCTCTGCACACAATTTTGTATTGCCTTTGAGGTTGCGGACATAGCTAAAGAATGCTTTGTGGTTTTTCTTGGCCTGGGAGGCCAAGCTTGCCTCAAATTTGGGTTTGGTAAACTTTAATTGTCCTCTAAGTTGTTTTGTTTAGTTTGAGAGTGCTTTTATCCTTCTGGGTGCTGCACATCCTAATTTTTGTATACATGAACGAAAAAGCCAGCACCTTGGAAGAATGAAGCATGAAGGTTTATTAGAACCAGACCGGTTTCAGCATAAAGCTTTCATCAGTGGTACATCTCAAATAGCAGTTCAAACCCTGCAATAAATACTTAATCCAATTAAGTGTCCATGACATCATTTCCTGTTCAAAACAAAGCAAAATTATTCTGATACCAAATCCTAGGCAGATAAAATCAATATTCAACCACATAAAAAGTCTATGTGGAATAGAATTTTTATTCCACCTGATACTTGTCATTAATATATTAATATGCTATTTATAGTTCACTGTTTAAGAATTGTTATGCTCTATGCACCATGTATTAAATCCTGCCTAGTGGTATCCAACTCATGATAGGAAAGGAAAGTTTTACAATTTATGATTGAATCCAGGTGGGAATAGACCACCCAATTTAACAATCCATTTCATTTCCTTCATGTTTAATATATTATGCCACCCATCTGTTGCCTGATATTTTGTCAATAACTATGAAAGAGAATTTTGCTGTATGGTGAATCAGTGAATGTCTATAAAGAGCATTGGTGGCCCTGGCATTCCTGATATCCCCTAGATGTTCTGACATTTGAAATCTGAATTGTCTAGAAGTTTGGCCCACATAGAAAGCTTGACAAGTGCAAGTGGCAAAATATATGATCCAGTCTGTTCCACAGTTGGCGAAGCAGCTAATATTGTACAATTGTCCAGTATTTTTGCTGGTAAAGGTTTTACCCTTGAAAGCATGTTTACAAAAGGTGCAATGTCCGCATGGGTAAGAGCCAACCAATTTCTCCCCTGTTAGTGTGGTTTGTTGATAAGTTGCATCATGATGCATGATTTTTTTGTAGTGAGAAAAACGGAAGCCCACAGTTTTTCCTAGCCTATAAGAAAATAGGCATTTGTCCCCCAAGATGTCATCCAATTGTACACTGGTCTTCAGAATGTTCCAATGTTTATCAATGACGTCGACAAGATGTGCTGTATTTCTGCCAAATATGGTGACCAACCTCAAGGTGTCCTTGTTATCCTTCCTGGGCTAATGTTTATATTCCAATAAGGTATGCCTGGATTGGTTTTTACCCACTGCATTGCCGAGTTGACATTCTGTTTGCCATATCCCCTAGCTAAAAATCTATTAGCTAAATCATGATGGGATTGTGTAAGATCCTACTGTGAAGAGCAGATTCTCTTCAAACGCAAAAACTGGGATTTTGGAATGTTATTAATGGTATGTTTGGGGTGGAGACTGGTGGCATGTAACAGGCTGTTGTATTGTGGATATTTTCGATAAACAGTAATACTTAACATGTTGTCTGCTTGATGCTGTAGAAGAACCTCCAGAAAGTGGATCTCATTAGGGTGATGACTGACAGTAAATTCAGCCCCCCATTTATTTCCATTGAGATATTCCATGAATTCCTCCTGATATTCACTGCCCCCTTTCCATACAAGCCAGCAGTCATCCAAATATTGTCTCCATATGTCTGTCTCTGGCATATACAAATTATGTAGTTCATTGTATATGATGTGCTCCTCCACATATCCCATATATAGATCAGCATATATTGGGTCAAAAGATGCCCGCATTGCTGTACCTTGAATTTGCCAGTAGCACTCATGTTGGAAATAGAAGACATTTTTAGTAAGGACATGCTCGGCCATACAAATGAGCAGTGTGTTAAAACCCGGGCTGTAGATGTTAATCTTGTTTAACCAAAATTCTAATGCTGTTAATCCAGCCCAATGTGGGATACTGGTATAGAGTGATTTGACATCCAGGGTACACATCAACCAATGCAGTTCCAATTGAGACTCAGAAACAATTTGTAAGAATTCTGTCGTGCCCTTTAATCTGGCTCTGATATATGGCAAATGTGGTTTCAAATATTCAGTCAGAAATGCTGACAAAGGCTCTGTGAGGGAGCCTATGCCCGAAACAATAGGCCTGCCTGGTGGCGTATTCAAAGATTTGTGAATTTTGGGCAGTAAATACAAATATTGTTTACCTGGATCATTGACCATTAATTGTTGTTTGGTTTTAACACTGATAATTCCCTCCTCAACTGCTTCCTGCAAAAAATTGTCATTTTCTTTTTTGAAGTTTGGAGTTGGGTCTGTGGGCATGTTCATATAATGCTGAGGGTTAGACAATTGTCTACTTCCCTCAGCCCAGTAGTAACTGGAGTCCATGATCACCACCACCCCACCCTTGTCTGCTGGAAGAATGGAAATATCAGTGTTAGCCCTAAGGTCCATAAGAGCCTTTTGTTCTGTCTTAGTTAAGTTTTGTCTGATAATATTTAGGGAGCCTAAATGGTAATGCAAATCTTTAATCACTGCCTGTTGGAAAATTGCAACATGTTTGTCCATGGGTGGACTGAAGTTAGATTTGTGGAATCTAAATTCAGTAGATCTTTGAGATTGATCCTGTTGGTCGAAAAACAATTTTAAATTAATCTTTCTACAAAAAGATATGTCAGATACAAAAATGCTTTCATCCACAAAAAAAAAAAAAAACGGGATAAAACCAATACCTTTATTAACAATGTTTCCTCTTCAGATGTTAAAACATGTTTAGAAATGTTATGCACATTTGAACATTCCAGATTTATTTCACTATTGATTGAAAAAGATCCTCTATGGTTTTTACCCCTGTGTTTGCATCCCCCCCTGTGCCTCCTACCCCTAAAGGGTATTCTGGACCCTGGCCCCTCTTGGAATCAGGGGAATCACTAATGTATGTGGATTCGGTGTCAGTAGTGGAGGATTCCTCCCCCGAGGTTGTGGTATGTGATGTACCTTTTTTCAATATAGAGCTCGGTATTTTTTTGCGTATTTGAGTGGTGTTTTTCGTTCCATCTGCAAACCTAACACTTCTGTGTGACTCAAACGGCATACCCCTTTCATAGTCCTCCATATCTCTGGAAAACTTGTGTAATTTCTTATCTTTCAAATGTTTTTCAAAGATAATCAGTTCCATTGACAGTCTACTCGGATTGTCCTTGAAGTTAGTTTGATCTTCATATTTTTTCAATTCCTCACATATTTTTTGAACATCACAAATGTTGACCTCAGTTGTTCTTTCATAGTAAGAAGCTAGAATGTTAACAAAAGACATGGACTCCCAATCCCTTAATAATATATCATCCAGCTTGCTGACTAATGGTTGTAGTTTGATCCTTAAACCCCTCGGGGTGATATTTTGATTTTGATAAGCTTTAAAAAGCTTTAAATGCCAAATGTTAGTACGTAAAATTTTTTTTATCTTCTTGCCAAGCTGAGTGAGTAGCAAATTATAACCTTCAACTGGATCAATCTGGCTGTTCTCCTTAGAACCCTCATTCATAGGTTTAATTACAAATACATGGATATCATCCTTGTCAGCACAAAGCCCTTGAAGCAGCTTATTGAGATCCATGACTAAGTTGCTAATTTGCTTAAATCAATCCAAAAGACTCAAGATGTTCTTCATCTCACATTGCTGCAGTCCTTACACTTGGGTATAGCGCTGTCCTCGGTCGGCCCGAATACCAAAGTATATGGCTGACGCCGGTCATGGCGCATTAAACTGACGCCAGGACGTCAGGGTATAAATGCGCATGACCGACGTCATATCCTCAGTCTTTTTTGCCGCGTGGTCCGATGCAGAAGCAAATTTGCGAGTGCAGGTTGGCGTCCTGAGATTTTCCGAAACCGGAGTTTCAGACCGAATCCAAGTTGGCTAAGTACCCCGTTGGGGAATATTTTGGTTTTTCTTGCCTCAGTATTTTACGGATGTCAGAAAAAGTAAATAACTGTATTTCTTGCGGGAAACAGATACCACATAGGGACTACCACAGCTTGTGTATACCGTGTTTAGGGCCTGAGCACGACGTTGTTGGGTGTTCCTCTTGCGCTAGATTTAACAAACGTACCATAAAGAGGAGATTAGACTGCGCTAGGTTAGTCTTCGGGAAGCGGTGCAATTACAAAATGCCGTCGGATGCTCCGACGCCCGCTACCTCGAAGAAGCGCAAGGACAAAACACCTAGGCCTAGGTTAGAGGAACCAGCCGACCCGGACGTCGGTTCTTTAGAGGGCACGGTTGTGCCAGAGGCCCAAACAGAAGTTTCCCTAGAGTCCCAGGGGAAGACTTTATTGTTACAGGATGTGTCTTCACAGGAGGTAGGCCAGGCTGAAGGGGCTTCTCAGGTAGCTGTTCTCCCCTCTCTGCCTAAGGTGGTTAGGCCTTCCCCTACTGTTACAAAGGCTTCTTCCAAGAGTAGGCCAGGTTCAGCTGTAGCAGGGGCTCCTCCTAGTACTTCAGGCCCTGTGCCCAAGAGACATATGCTTAAGATGGCTGAAGATTTAATTACTATGATTAGGGGTTCTATGCCCCCTCCTGACAAAAGACCTAGGGTGGATCCTGAATTTGGGAATTTTGAACAGGATTCTGATATTTCGGAGTCTTCGGCTGAGGATTTACAGGAGTTTTCTCATTATTCTGATTCTGATGTGGATGACTCCACCCCTTCTGCTTCTCCTCCTGAGGATTTTTCATTCTCAGAGACTCTCCATGCCATGAGGGAGCATTTTAAATGGGAAGGTCAGGATTTCTCTGATTCCAGGAAAAGACTTAGGGAATTTTTGTTTTTACCTCAGCATAGGCCTTTAGCTATACCCCCTGTTCTTTCTGTGGTGGAAGATGTTTTTGCAGAGGCTTCCCTTAACCCTGATTCTTTACCTCCCGCTCCTGTTAAACCGGACAGATACTATAGGGTGCCTGAAGCTCACAAGTATCTTTTTAAAAGCCCTAGGGCAGATCCAGAGACAGTTACTCAGGGGCCTAAAGGGGTTAAGGCTTCGGTAGCTAAAAATCCAGTTCCTCAGGACAAAGAGGCAAGAGCTTTAGACAGATGGGGTAAGAAAGTGTATACTTCTTCAACTTTAGCCATGAGGGCTTTAAATTGTCAATTCCACATGCTGAGATATCAAATCTATCTCCTTTCACAGTTAAAGTCTAAGGTAGATGCTCTGGCAGAAGGTATTGATTGTAAGGAGTTACAAGATCTGGTACATGTGTCTGAACAGGTGGGTAAGCATTCCTTACAATGTGGTTTTGATGCTGTACAGGCCTCTTCCAGGGTGGCTGCCACTGGTACTGTCCTTCGCAGGCACGCCTGGTTAAGGGATCAGAATTTAGCTGAGCATGTTAAGTCAAGGATCTTGGATGCCCCTTTACAATCTGATGTGTTGTTTGGTTCGCCTGTTGAAGCAGTTTTAAAGAAAATGGAGGACAAAGCTAAATCTATGCACACTGTTAAAGATTTTTTACAGGTTCAACCTCCAAAGTTTAGCAGAAACTGGCCAAGCAAGGCGTGGACATACCCTTCTTATGATTCCCAGTCTAGGGGTAGGTCTAGGCGTGCTAGGGGCAGAGCTCAGGGTTCCTTTAGATCCAGGACAGGGGGCTCACCTGCACAGTCTTCAGGGGAGGGCAGGGGTCAGCCCTTTCGTAGACAGACCCAATGACCTACCTTTTCAACTGCCAGAACCTTCACGTCTCACAGCACCTTTAGGAGGAAGACTGACACTTTTCAAAGAGAACTGGAGTTTAATTACCCAAGACAGATGGGTACTGGATATCATTCACCACGGTTACAGATTTTATTTCCATACTTTACCACCGTTCAAGGGCATGCCAGATATTCCGCCCCAACACAGATTGGAAGCTCACAGACAAATATCCATATTGACACAGATAGGGGCCATACAACCAGTGCCTATGGCAGAAAGGGGCCTAGGATTTTACTCTCGCCTATTCCTAGTACCAAAAAAGGGGAACACGTGGAGACCAATTCTGGATTTGTCTATCCTCAACACCTTTCTGGACATCCCCAAGTTCAAGATGCTGACATTGCAACAGCTTTTACCCCTCCTGGGCAAGGATCACTGGATGGTAACTTTGGATCTCCAAGAGGCTTACCTTCATGTCCCTATCACTCTAGGCTGCAGGAAGTATCTGCGTTTTCGAGCTGGAGATTCACACTATCAATTCTCTGCATTGCCCTTTGGCTTATCCACTGCACCCAGAGTATTCACAAAGGTCCTGGCTCCAGTGATAGCTTTTTTCAGACGGAAAGGAATACAGATCTATCCTTATTTGGACGATTGCCTGATTCTGGCTCAGGACAAGGACGAGCTTCTACAGCATTTAAAGTATGTGATAGCAGTGCTAAGATGCCTAGGGTATTCTGTGAACGAAACAAAGTCCAGTCTAGTACCCTCTCAGGACATGTGCTTTCTGGGTGTGAGACTGAATACAGCAGCCCAGATGGCCTTTTTGACCCCGGACAAACAAAAGAATCTTTCCCTTTACTTCCAGCAACTATCGCATCAGTCCGGGCTGACTGCAAGGACAGTCCTTCAAGCCTTAGGGTTCATGGCATCTTGTATTCTGGTGCTTCCCAATGCCAAACTGCATATGAGGAAGCTACAATGGTATCTCAAGAATCTATGGACACAGCACTGCCAGGATCTGGACACTGTCATTCCAATAATACCTTGCATCCAAAAGGAATTCTTGTGGTGGGCTCAGCAATGTCACCTAAACAAGGGACTTTCTGTGACCCGGCCGGAGGCAAGTCAGATTCTAACAACAGATGCCTCAGACAAAGCTTGGGGGGCTCATCTCAATGGAAAATGGATACAGGACAAGTGGCCTGCCAGACTACAACATCTACATATCAACCTAAAGGAGATGTTAGCAGTCCAGTTTGCATTAACAGCTTTCAAGGAATTACTTCTTCCGGGACAGGTGTTGATTCTAACAGACAACACAACCGTCATGTGGTACATCAACAAGCAAGGGGGTACACATTCTTACCCTCTATGCAGGCAAGCAATGATTCTATGGGAAACTGCTCTCAGTTTACAACTGGATCTTCAGGCAAGGTTTCTGCCGGGGGTGCAGAACTCCTTAGCAGATGTGTTAAGCAGGCAAATCATGGATCCCCACGAGTGGAAACTGGATCCTCAGGTATTTCAGCAATTAACAGTGTCATGGGGAACACCAGACATAGATCTGTTCGCTTCTCCTCTAAACCACCAGCTGCCAAAGTTTTGCACAAAAAGGATACACCAGGCAGCTTGGAAAACGGATGCTCTTTCTTTCAGTTGGAAAAATCTTCATGTATATGCCTTTCCACCACTTCCTCTACTTCTAAAGGTTCTGCTAAAGGTAAGCCAGGACAAACCAAGAATGATCCTGATAGCTCCAGATTGGCCCCGACAGCATTGGTACCCACTACTGAGAAACCTAATAAGGAAACCACCGTGGCCCCTGCCTTTGATTCCTCAACTGTTGTCTCAAAAGGACGGTCATTTACTCAATGTCAAGCTTCACTCTCTTCATCTCACAGCATGGCATATCCTGTTTTAGCTCATAGCAGGGCTCAACTTCCTCAACAAGTTTTGAATGTGATTATGGAAGCTAGGAGACCTAGTACAAGGAAAGTGTATGCGGACAAGTGGAAGAGATTTTTGCTTTGGAGTGCAGCAAAGGGTGTGGATGTTTCTGAGCCTGATTTAAGTGTGGCTCTTCTATATCTTACTGAGTTATTGGACAAGGGTTTGTCCTTCTCTTCCATTAAAATTCATGCTGCAGCAATTTCAGCTCACTATGACTGTGATCCACCTTTGTTTTCTCATTCTTTGTTCAAGCAATTTCTCAGAGGGGCAAAGAACATAAGACCTCCACGAAGAGCTCCTACTCCAGCTTGGGACCTCAATTATGTGTTGGAAAAGCTCACTCTGCCACCTTTTGAGCCTGCAGCTACGGCCGAGTTAAAATATTTGTCATGGAAGGCTGCTTTTTTGTTGGCCATTACCTCTGCAAGAAGGGTTTCTGAATTGCAGGCCCTTATGGCTGTTGAGCCTTTCTTGATTTTCCATAAGGATAGGGTATCTTTACGCACTAACCCTTCCTTTATGCCTAAGGTGATCTCTAGTGTGTCTTTAAACCAGTCTATTCATTTACCTACCTTTTATGCAGACCCCCAAAACAAGGGGGAAAAGATCTTGCATACTTTGGACGTGCACAGACAGTTACGCTACTACTTAGATAGGACTAAGGGTTTCAGGCAGTCGCAACAGTTGTTTGTTTCTTTTGCTTTAGGTACTCAGGGCAAGCCTGTGTCAAAACAAACTCTTTCTAAATGGATTGGGTTTTGCATTTCATTTTGTTATTCTCAGCATGGCAAGCAGATCCCAACAGGGATCAGACCTCATTCCACTAGGGCTACTGCCACCTCTACAGCCTTTCTAAGGGGAGTGTCAACTAAGGACATTTTGGAGGCAGCTACTTGGAGTTCAGTACATACTTTCTCTAAGCACTACCACCTTCCTCTCTACTCTAAATCGAGGGCTGGGTTTGCCACTGCTATTTTACAGGGCATTTTGACAGCTCCTGCTTCTCTTTGATTTGCCATCCTCCCTTACCTCTGCTTTGGGAATCTACCCAAGTGTAAGGACTGCAGCAATGTGAGATGAAGAACATAGTACAGTTTTGTACCTACCATAAATGTAGATGTTCGAAGATCCACATTGCTGCAGTCCAATTTACCCGCCCTCCTTCCCCTCTGTGTTTAGGGGTGGTTGTGTGGTTAGGTTAGTACTTTATTAGATAATTGTTAGAAGTTGTACATAGTTTGGGTGTGGGGGTGTTTAGTGTTTGGTAATTTTTTGATTTTACCCTACTTAGAGTCTTCTGACATCTGGGGCAAGAAAAGACTGAGGATATGACGTCGGTCATGCGCATTTATACCCTGACGTCCTGGCGTCAGTTTAATGCGCCATGACCGGCGTCAGCCATATACTTTGGTATTCGGGCCGACCGAGGACAGCGCTATACCCAAGTGTAAGGACTGCAGCAATGTGGATCTTCGAACATCTACATTTATGGTAGGTACAAAACTGTACTTTTCTCAACTGTGATGTAAAAATGCCAAAAATTAAAAACTATATGACATCTCCTGGGCAGACTGTCAAAGGTGCTGGGAAATGAACCCCTTATGGTTGAACCTGGTTGTCTGATACAGTAAGTAGTTGTGTAAACCCTATTTGAGTCAGAGAGAAATGCCAAAAGTTGGCTGATTGAAACCAAACAGTGACAAGGCAATAGACCTGTTAGGTCTAAAAAGGACACAAAAAAAGTTCCACCCAGAATAAACAAATGAACAATCCGAAACCAAGGCCACTGTTATAAAATAAATTCACAAGTTAGATATAATTATGAATTCCCACCCCTGTAAGGATAAACAAACCCCTGTTTCAGAGACAAAGGTAATGTAGTAACAATAACCTAATCCCTGATAGAAAACATGTTCACAGGCAATGGGCTTTTTAACCACATATATGTATACATTTCCTTACTGTTTAATGTGTCATAACCAATTTTAATTGTGCCCTGCCAACACACGGAATCATTGCCCTAAACATAAATAAAATGTTCAATAACCAAATGTCAATATGTAATCCACTTGTAATGTAGTGTGTGGAGATCAGGTCCTATTTGTATTAATCACATATGTGATCTAAATAGCTCACTTTCCCCTAAAAAGCAATATCTAAGCTAATATGCAGGAAAAATAAATGCTGTAAGAAATGGGGATTATTTAGTATTAGTTTACTAGATTTTTAGTTGTCCTAGTGGTAAATTAGTCATAAATGTTTAAAAAATCATAAATTCCCCCAATTAAAAAAAAATATATATATCCTTGTTTCCCATCTTTCCTGACCTAGAGTAGTCCAAATACAGGCTTTGCTGTATTCTGGACTTTTGGAAAGTTCCTGTGTTGCCCATTTCCTTTCTTGGATAAAGGGAGGCTTCTTTGTTCGCCAGTGGCAGTGGGGAGCTTGGAGCAGCCCATCTATCCCTGGAGGAGTGTTCCCAGCACAAGAATCTGGTAGTCTATTGGCCGTTTTGGGCCAATTTCTAGCTCTTTCAAGTCCCCCTGTATAAAACCCGCTTTAGCGTGGCTTTGCACGATTTTGCGCATAGCGCAGCATCGGGCAGCGCAGCTTAATTGGGTTTAAACCATTGTCGGCTCCACAAAGTCTGCTCTTCACTTTTTCCCTTAGAACTGATCTAGTTCTCATAATAAACACCCTATTCCCACTCTAAAGCCTGGCACTTGCTCACTAAAGCAATTATATAAGTCAGCACTAAAAAATTAAAAGCACTACACCCTCACAAACTCCCCTTGAGTACTTTGTTCCCCATTGGCCTTATTTTCAATTATAAAGGAATTCCCAATACTATTCTAGCATGTCCAAAGGTCAGTTGTCAATCTCCTCTCCGGTCCAGCTGGTGAATCTGGGAATCTTGAGGCAATGTTACAACTGCCTCATGTACACAGACAACTCTCTCCTCCTCCCAACAAATTCCAACACATGTGAGAGATGCAACCATATAGCCAAACTGGAGGCTAAGCTCTCTCAACTCAGTACTGGCGTAACCAGTCAGGAGGAGAAGGAAACCACACTCACTACAATTCCAGTCTCACATAGACCTACCACGACAGCAAACCAAACACATAAACACACAAAAACATACTCAGAGGCTCTCAATAAAAATCTGCCTAAGCAGCAGCGACCTGCAAAGCAGACACCCAAGCAACTGCTACCCCAAAACAAAACACGTGCAACACATAGCTCACAAAGCCAGTGTGCCGAACAGTCACAGCCCTTAAGGCTAAACAACACACCTGATACACTTGTAATAGGTGACTCTATTGTCAGGCACACTGACGTCCCGCTCACCAGGCTGAACAAGGAGAAGGTCACGGTGAGCTGCCTGTCGGGCGCTAGGATCCGCCACATAACACAAGCACTCAGGTCACTGCAAGGGAAGTACAAATATGACACAGTCATTTTCCATGCTGGTGTGAATGACCTGAGACGTACCTCCCTGGACTACATGAAAAGAGACATAGAGGAGCTCTCTGAGCATGTAGCCCAGGCCGGTATGACCCTGACCTTGAGTAGCATCTTACCTTCACCAAGAATGATGCCACAATATGAAGACAAGATGATCAATTTCAACAATAGGCTTAAGTATTGGTGTCATTCAAAGGGGATCCAATGCCTGTCTGCCTGGGATGACATGCTCGACAAGCCACGATGCTTCGCTAGGGACGGCTTGCACCTGTCACCCCTGGGTTTTCGGATATTGGCAAAGGCTCTTGCCACCCCCATAGTGCCTTTTTTAGGCAAGGCTCAAAAGACAAACCCACCTCCATAGGTATCACAAGGGATAAGAAACTAAGAGTAATGCTACTCAATGCCAAAAGTCTAAACCTCAAGATGCATGCACTCGAAACTCTCCTTAGCATGGAGAACATCGATATCTGTGCAGTAACAGAAACCTGGTTCAAGGCTCCCGAGAGCACCCCAGCACTACCAGGTTATACCTCACACCATGTTTTTCGGCCGCAAAACTTGGACCGAACCACAAAAGGAGGGGGAGTATCAATATTCGTCAAAGATACCCACACCTCCAGGTTGGTGGCACAGCACGAAGCATCAGAGACTATCCATGTGCAACTAACAGTGGGTAAAACTGCCTTCCAGTTTATAGCCTGCTACAGACCACCCTCCCAAACCCAGGAACCCCACTCGGCCTTCCTGAGAACACTGGAAAATATGAAGGTCTCTCCAAACACCAGTATATTGGACGACTTCAGCTACCCTAACATAGACTGGGAGCATTACTCTAGCTCCAACATCCTACCCCGAAGGTTCCTAGAATTTATAAACTCAAATGCTATGGAACAAGTTGTTGCCACTCCCACAAGAGGGGAAAACATACTGGTCCTAATCATCACCAACATGGGGACTCTATGCTCCAGACCAGAAGTGTATCCCTCACTGGTAAGATCAGACCATAAACTAATCTCACTAGACATTCACATCCCGACCCCAGCCCCTGCCCAGAAAACCACAGTGAAAAACTTCTCTAAAGCAAATTTCACACTCCTCAAAACTGAGTTGGAATCCTTCAAAGCCCACGGGCCTGTGGAAAATACAGCCCAGACCGCAGAATCCTTTATAAACGCATTCTATGAACACCTTCAGGAATGCATGGATCATGCAATCCCAAATAAAACCAAGACCTAATCCTCCAAAGTTAGGCGTCCTGTCTGGTGGACCCCAGCCATAAACAAACTGTACAATAGAAGGAGGAAGCTACTACATGATAGAGCAAAATCCCAAAAAGGGAAGGCATCTCTGATCAGTATTAGCAAAAAACTACGGGCACTCATAAAATTGTCTAAGGCCAGCTTCGAGAGAAAAATTGCACAGGACACTAAGGATAATCACAAGGCTTTCTTTAGTTATGTTAGGAACCTGGGTGGGAATTCCCAGATATGCTCAGAATTAGTCCAAAATGACAAAAAATACACCGAACCCACAGACATTGCCAACATCCTAGCTAACCGGTTCAGCGCAGACTCCCCCCACCCCCCTTCCCCACCACAATGGCAAATATCTATCCCAGCAGAGTGCTGCCCCCCTGACATCTCAGATGCTCAGGTAAGAGCCGCCCTCTCCAAAGCAAAAAACACAGCATCAATGGGACCAGACGGTGTCCTGGGCTGCGTCCTACATGAACTCCAAGAAGAACTAAACCCAAACATAAAACTACTGTTCAATCTCAGCCTTACTACAGGATATGTACCCAAAGAGTGGCATACAGCAACAGTGGTCCCTCTCCACAAAGGTGGTGCCTCACTGGATCCTGGAAACTATCGCCCCATAAGCCTGACTAGCTTGGTCTGCAAAGCTATAGAAAGGATCATCATGGACCTCATAAATAAAGATATTGGGGACCTACAGACACTGGATCCTACCCAGTTTGGCTTTAAGGGCAGATCCTGCCTCTTAAACCTGGTCGATTTCTTTGAAACAGTCACCAAGGCCATTGACGAGGGAAAGGTGGTCCACACAGCCTACCTGGACCTTGCAAAAGCCTTCGATACAGTACCCCACTCGGGAATTATAGATAAGCTCACCAGCTTAAATATAAACCCCTATGTCACTAGATGGGTTGCAGACTGGCTCAAGGACAGAACCCACATGGTTAGAATTGCTGGAGCCATGTCAGACTCCAAACCAGTTACAAGTGGCATCCCACAAGACTCAGTCCTGGGACCTCTCTTGTTCGGTATATATTTTTCGGAGGTACAGGCTAACACGGAAGGACTGCGGCTGACCAAGTTCGCAGATGACTGCAAACTGGGCGCCATAATCGACTCTCCAGCTGACAAGCATCCTACAAAAGGGCCTCATAGAAACAGACAACTGGTGCCAGAGCCATGGCCTCAAGCTAAATGCCAAAAAGTGTATAGTCATCCCCTTTGGCAAAAACAAAGTGCCCGCAAATTACCACATAGGTGGTAATCCATTAAGTACGGAAGAAGTAATTAGGGACCTGGGGACCCAAGTTAATAACAGTCTCTCATTTGACAACCATGTGGCCAAAGTGGTTAGAAAAACATTTTATATAGCCCACCTAATCATGAAGGGATTCACATCTGGATCAGGGGAGGTCATCGTGCCTCTTTACTCATCCCTCATCAGGCCCATAATTGAGTACAATGTCCCTTTTGGGATGTACCTTACCAGACACTTGCAGCAACTGGAAAGACCCCAAAAGTACCTCACCAAGAGGATCAAAGGGCTCAAACAGATGCCATATGCTGCCCGGTTAAAGAAACTCCAGCTCTACTCAGTGGCGTACTGCCTGCTCAGAGGCGATCTGTGCCTGACGTATAAAGCCATGTCCAACCCGGAATTAATGGACATGCTGCACCTCAGAAAATCCAAATCCCATCGAGCTACGTGCTCGAGAGACTTGAACCTCAGCACTGAAATAAATAGGACATGTTGGAGGGACAGATTCATAAACCAGAGGCTCCCTTCACTCTGGAATAAAATCCCAGTCCAGGTTAGGCAGAATCCCTCATTGACTGTCTTCAAGAGGAATCTTGATGAGTGGATGGGAGATCATAGGTTTACCCCGGGTATCACTTCTGTGTCACTGTTAGACAGAGGCACAGTATACTAACCTAGAAAAAGGGCATAGCAAAATTAATTTAAGATGGGTGGCGAAAGCCAAACACACTCTGGCTAGGCTTATAAATGCCTAGGGCAGATAGCCTAGTATGAACCTATGAACATATTATACCATCCATATGAGTAGAATAGGTCCATCTGATGAGAACTAGCAATAAGTCATGACTGCATAGACTCAGTTCTAAATCATGAGCCAGAAAAATGTGAGACAACACGACAAAAAACATGCACTCAACCCCTGTTCAGGTAACCAATGTTGCCTGTGATGTTTATAAATCCCTATATATCAGTTCCTAGGCCCATAAAAATAAGACTGGTGCCCACTCAGCAAAAGAAGGGAAAAATAAATGGTTCAGAATGTACCATTCTATGTCTGTTTAACCATCCAACCCAAGGAAAAGTGCTTTCCCCAGTCATAAACCGACTGTTTAAGAAACTGTATGAGGGACAATGGCAAGCCCTAATTCCCTACATCTCTAATTTAGACAAAATAATCTTTGTTAGTTAGATAACAAAAGCATAACTAAACAGTAAGCAGTAACATGTGCACCATATGTAAAATTCTGCAAGAATGATAATAGTCCCAGACCAAAATGTATAGTGAACAAAGTATGTATAAGCAAACACCAAAATGGCTTCTTATAAAAGTCAGCACAAAACAATTGGAAACAATAGTCCCGGACCAAAATGTATAGTGAACAACGTATGTATAGGCAAACACCAGAATGGCTTCTTGTAAAAGTCTGTCCAAAACAATTGGAAACAATCCTCTGTGCAGTGTATTTACTCTCTGTTTGCTCCCAGTCCTTCGATAGAGGCGTCCTTATTGATCGCAATCCATTTCGGTGTGACTCTCATCCTAATTTGTGCCATGATTTTCTTCCACCTGTTACGCATCCAATTGATTTTGTGATTCCACCAGGGTGGCTTGTTTTTTTGAGTTAGTTCTGTACTTCTTCCTGGTGGCTACAGCTAACTATGCAGATTTTAACATGCTTTTACAGAGTTCCTGTGAAGAGTTTTGCATAGGCAGAAGTGTTCTCAGGGTTTATGGGGGCTTGAAAGTTTGCCAGGTTCTCACTTAATAGCAGAAGGTTAGCCTTAGAATAGTTCCCGAATATTCCTGGTTTAGCTGAGGGTCCAGGTTTTATTTTCACTTCAAAGGAGACCATTTTGTGGTCTGACCTTACCAGGGAAGGCATTACAGTAGGGGGTGTGCAGCACTCTCCCATATTAGTGAGGACCAAATCCAGTATGGTTGCACCCTTGGTTGGTGTATTGACTATCTGGTCGAGGGAGTTTGTGTTTACAAAATACAGGAATCTCTGTGCATGTACGTTTGATGTCATATAGAATTCCCAGTTAATAGTGGGGTAATTAAAGTCACCCACGAATATGGTATTGGGTTGGATAGTTGGTGTTTCTAATAAGTTTAAATACATGGTATGGGTTTCCTGGGTCATAGAGTGGAACCTGTAGCTTGCAAGGAAGTGGTACTGGATTTTACCTGTGGTAATTTGAACATTGAGCGGCTGAAGTGCATTGTCCTGTTTGACCAGCGTTGAAGTATGTTGTCCTTTCAGAGTCATTCAACCTCTGTTTGAAATTTGCATGAGTCCTCTTTTGTGTTTCCCAGTTATATGTTTTTATTACATAAAGATTCCATGTGTTACAGTCTTTTTTTTTTGTCATATTCTCCAAGAAAATTTTCCATTGAAAAAACAGTCTCAAATATAATGTCACAAAATGTCTTTGTTAATTAGAATAAATGCTCTTACCTTGTGTTTTTACTCCCAAAGAGGCTATTAAATTGTCTGACACTTCATAGCTGTCCATTTCTTTCTCCTCTTTACTTTGAATCCTTACCTCGTACTTCCATTTTTCATTTTCTTCTGCCTTTTTTCCTGCTACTCCAGTTTTCCCTTCATTTACATTCTCTGTATATTTTTTCTTTTCCATCTCACCGCCATTATTTATGATTGCCTCTGCATCCTCATTTTTTATTTTCTCCATAATGTCCCCCAGGAAACCTCTCATTCATTTTCTGGCTTACTCTGCACCACCATTTCTTTAGGTAAACAATCCCACAACTGTCCCATCTGGAGAGTTGTAATTTTACATCCATCATTTGATGATTTACATCCATCCAACAGGTTTCTTTGAAACATTTCCTTTTGACTCCTGCACACATTCTCTGGTCACAGTATTTGCTTTTTCCTTCATTTCTTCTATGACGGCTATGCACTGACCCAGTAATCAAGGAGCCTCAATCCTCACCACTAGCACCAGTGAGGGGCATCCACATTGGAAGGTATAACAAGTGCACACACAGTAAAGTACCATTTACCTTAAGAGCACGTAGAGATCACAGTCAGTCTGGGGCTGGTTTCTCCCTTTCTCTGCAGATCCCCAATAAGACCTCCCACTGGCACAGCTATAGGGTACAGATCTCAGCTGAGTAGTCAAGCCAAAACCTCCAGTGCCCTCTCTGTCCAACCAGTGCTTTGTGTGCCTGCCCAAGTAGCTGACACGCACACACACGTTGAGATTTGGTTTATATACAAACACACAGACACTCCTGGGGAAGGCTGGCACAGGTTCTCCAGCTATGCCCCCTCCTGCCAGGCTATAAGGTAATAATCACTGCTGCCAACTACTTTTATCAGCTACTAAAAAGGCCCTTACCAAAGGGTCTCCAATTATACTGTGCAATATTATTATCCAGATAGTAATTAGAAGAACAGCAAGGCTTATTGGAGTGGCTTTGTACAGTATCACCAAATACGTGCAAGTACTGTAGAGCTTAAATTATCTCTAGACAAAACAGCTACAGTTGAAAAGTTTAAACATATTTAATAATAAATAGTAAAAACACAAGACAAATCTTCTCAATTCAACACTGCTAGGCAGGAGTTCAGAAATCACAGGAAAATGCTTAAAATAGTACTGTAGAATAGTCTGACATAAATATAGAATATAGCTAGAATAAATCTGTCTAGATTCCTGTCTAACTCTAATAGCATCAAAACCTGATGCCTTGCAAGGGTGGTGTGCACGGTCAAACCATTGTTATACAAACTACTACGACCAGCAAAATGCGATACTCGACACCAGTTAGAATCCAAATGAAGATTTTATTATATATTCTTATATTTCCAGACCGGTTTCGGCTATCCAGCCTTTTTCAATGGAAAAAAAAGTTTTTTGAAACATAGAATACTCACAAGAATTTATATTATTCCCTGACCAATGGTAACATTGGTATAGCCCAACCTGGTGGTTGGAGTATTAAAATACCATGAAAAATTAGAACAAACAATTCAAAATTGAGTGTAGAAGCCATAACATTGAGATGCCCTACAAAATTATTAAATCTCCAAATATTTTCTAATAAAGAGAGTTATTGATATCACACATAGTTTTGGTGCAAAAAGTACTAATGTATCCCGATTTTTCCAACCTGTGTATGTCACTTACATAAACTAACAAATTATTAATACCAACTAGTTCATCCTGTCAAATTAACAAGTGTATCTAATATAATTTGTATATATGTATATACCTGAAACTATATACATATGATAAAGTAAAAAATCCAAGAAATACCACAGAGAAAAACTATTCATCCTACATAAAGTTCTATAATAAGATAAACTTGAAGTTTGTAACATATTTGATTAGAACATTATAATATATAACATATCAACATTAAAATTTACGCCATAATGTTGAAAACAATATATAATATTTTGTACTGAACTAGTTGTGACAAAATTGAATCTCTACCTATATATAATAGTAGTAACTTATTAGACATATAATGTTGGAAAAAGAAATATCAGATATGATGTACATATATATTGATAGTTACAGGATTCAGAATACCCCCATGACAATAAAAATATAATGAAATCCATCTATTGTTCTTTGTAAACCTGTACAGTCTGCACTAACATATAACCCACAATCAATGCCAAGCAACAAACTGGTTATCATACATATAAGATTGTTACTACTGTAAATTGATAGTCCCCAGCCTAGAGCTCATACACTAAAGATCATCATATTAGAAGTGTTTATAAATGGTCATTAAGACCAGGCGGAAATAATCCTCCAAGGTTAGCAATCCAGTATTTTTCTTTATGATTTAAAATAGTATGCCAACCCTGTTGGTGGCTTCTATCACCCGTGATTTTATCAATAACCATAAACATAAAATGAGCATTACTATGTTTGATGGTATGTCTATATAAGGCGCTGGTTTCTTTTTTATTCCTGATATCGCTCTTATGTTCTGTCATGCGTATTCTAAGTGACCGTGATGTTTGGCCCACATAAAATGCCTTACATTGACAAGTTGCTAGATAAATGATCCAGGTGCTACTACAATTGGCGAACACCCTAGATTGATACAGATTGGTATTGGTACAAACACTGTTGAACTAACTGAACAAGGGTATCACAATGTACTGAATTTATCTGATGTACAACTTACTGATGCACAAGACACATTACTTAATAAAGGTCTTGGTTTTATCCCCGGTTTCTTTCCTGATGAATGTAACGTTGTTAATGATGTACTGTCTTTTTGTCGTAATCTTAACCTTAAGCTGTTTTTTCAGAACATACTTCTCAAAGATCACAGGAATTCAGGTTTCTCAAATCTGAATTCCAACCACCGATGAATAAATATGTCTCTATATTTCAACAGCCAGTCTTAAGAGATTTACATTTTCGGCATAGTGAATCATGTATTCTGGGCCAAAATACATGGTCATCGGAAAAGGTTGCCCTTGAAGAACTTAAGAACAATCACAACATTGCCATTCTGCCTGCAGACAAGGGAGGTGTGGTTGTAGTAGTGAATATGGGATACTATCTCAATGAGGACAAGGGACAATTGGCAAATACTAGAAGCTATATGCAGATGTCTATTGACCCTTCTTATGTCTTTAAGAAAGAAATAGATGAGTTTTTGAACCAAGCTGAAGAAGAGGGTATTATTATTACACAAAATATTGTGAAACATCTTACGGTCAAGGACCCGCAGAAACAAATTCTTTATCTCCTTCCTAAAACACATAAGTCGATTTCAAAACCCCCGGGTAGACCCATCGTATCTGGCATAGGTTCACTAACAGAACCTTTATCAGCTTTTTTGACACATTACCTTAAGCCATTACTAACTTTAGTTAGAGCCCGATTACAGGATACAACTCATTTCATACAAATTATAGGGGATACACAGTTGGAACAAGGGTGGTTAATGTGTACGTTGGATGTGAAATCATTATACACTAGCATACCGCATTGGGCTGGATTACAAGCCTTACAATATTGGTTGGAAAGATCAGCTTTATATCCACCAGGATTTAACACCTTATTAGTCTGCATGGCAGAACATGTGCTGAATAAAAATGTATTCTACTTTCATGGAGAATGTTTTTGGCAACTACAAGGTACGGCTATGGGAGCATCCTTTGCTCCCATATATGTGGATCTATTTATGGCCTACTTTGAAGAATGCATGATTTATGATACATCACATAATTTATATATGGTGGAAATTGATATCTGGCGGCGATACTTGGATGACTGTTGGATGGTGTGGCGGGCGGATCAGGCATATCTACAAGAGTTAATTGAATATCTGAATGGAAACATATGGGGTATTGAGTTCACTATTACATCTAATCATGACACCATTGATTTTCTGGATGTCACAGTATACCGAAACACGGATCATACCTTAAGTACTAAAACTTATCGTAAATACCCACAGTATAATACATTGCTTCATGCATCTAGCATGCATCCGAACCACACCATTCGGAATATACTGAAATCTCAATTTATGCATATTAAACGCATTAGTTCATCCGAGGAAGATTTTGAACATGCCAGAAAAGATCTATACCATAGATTTAGGGATAGGGGATATAGAGATTTGGACATACATAAAGCAAGTTAATGGTGTAACACTCTGGCTAGAACACTTTGTTACAATATAGAAAATCTACCAACAATCAGAAGGATTCGACTCTTAGGTTTGTGACCACATATGGCAGGAAACCACCACATGGTAAGAAATATATTAGATTCCAACTGGAATATACTCGTGGCAAATGAGGGATTAAGAACACTTTTGGGTCCTAGATGCCAAATCTCATTTAGATGAGGCAAAACTCTTGGAGGTTTGTTCTCTCATTACAAACACAAAGAAAGTGGAGGTGTCATATGTCAACAAACCACTATAACTGGAGATAAACTTCTTGGTACCTTCCCGTGTGGTCATTGTAGCTCCTGCTCACAGATTAGTAGATTTAAAGAATTCACAAGTGCAAACTCTAACAGAGTGTATCAATCTAGGGTGTTCGCCAATTGTAGTAGCACCTGGATCATTTATCTAGCAACTTGTCAATGTAAGGCATTTTATGTGGGCCAAACATCACGTTCACTTAGAATACGCATGACAGAGAACATAAGAGCGATACCAGGAATAAAAAAGAAACCGATGCCTTATATAGACGTACCATCAAACATAGTAATGCTCATTTTATGTTTATGGTTATTGATAAAATCACAGGTGATAGAAGCCACCAACAGGGTTGGCATACTATTTTAAATCATAAAGAAAAATGCTGGATTACTAACCTTGGAAGATTATTTCCGCCTGGTCTTAATGACCACTTATAAACACTTCTAATATGATGATCTTTAGTGTATGAGCTCTAGGCTGGTGACTATCAGTTTACAGTAGTAACAATCTTATATGTATGATAACCAGTTTGTCGCTTGGCATTGATTGTGGGTTATATGTTAGTGCAGAGTGTACAGGTTTACAAAGAACAATAGATGGATTTCATTATATTTTTATTGTCATGGGGGCATTTTGAATCCTGTAACTATCAATATATGTATATGTACATCATATCTGATATTTCTTTTTCCAACATTATATATCTAATAAGTTACTACTATTATATATAGGTAGAGATTCAATTTTGTCACAACTAGTTCAGTACAAAATATTATATATTGTTTTCAACATTATGGTGTAAATTTTAATGTTGATATGTTATGTATTATAATGTTCTAATCAAATATGTTACAAACTTCAAGTGCATCTTATTATAGAACTTTATGTAGGATGAATAGTTTTTCTCTGTGGTATTTCTTGGATTTTTTACTTTATTATATGTATATAGTTTCAGGTATATACATATGTACAAATTATATTAGATACACTTGTTAGTTTGACAGGATGAACTAGTTGGTATTAATAATTTGTTAGTTTATGTAAGTGACATACACAGGTTGGAAAAATTGGGATATGTTAGTACTTTTTGCACCAAAACTATGGGTGATATCAATAACTCTCTTTATTAGAAAATATTTGGAGATTTAATAATTTTGTAGGGCATCTCAATGTTATGGCTTCTACACTCAATTTTGAATTGTTTATTCTAATTTTTCATGGTATTTTAATACTCCAACCTCCAGGTTGGGCTATGCCAATGTTTCCATTGGTCAGGGAATAATATAAATACTTGTGAGTATTCTATGTTTCAAAAAACTTTTTTTTTTCATTGAAAAAGGCTGGATAGCCGAAACCGGTCTGGAAATATAGGAATATATAATAAAATCTTCATTTGGATTCTAATTGGTGTCGAGTATCGTATTTTGCTGGTCGTAGTAGTTTGTATAACTCTAATAGCAGTCACAATTCTAAATAAACTTAAATATAGAGGAAACACAGAGTACTGGTGAGTAGATGTTCTTCAGACAAAATCCAAAATGCTTTCTCTTTCTCTCTGAGATCTCTTAAATTGGTAATATATCACTGCTGACTTATAGATTGCATCATTCTTCTCTGGTTTCCAGTCTAACAGAAAATCAGAGTTTTTACATTTCTTTGATCTTGCACCTGGCCAGGAAGCCACAGCAATAAAATACATTATATATGTAAAATCTAGCAATTCACTCTGGTCTCAAAACAGTAGAAGGATTTTCTCAGTCCAGACATTGTCTCCAAGCTTTGAGATCAAACAGTCCTACAATGCTGGATTATCAGCTTTCTTCCAGCAGAGTTCACTGTGGTTACATTTTTGAAGTTCAACATTTAACACAGTTTTCTTACATTTAAGAGGGCAAGCCTGTGGATTATATTCATATTTACAATGACAGAATTATCTACAAAATTCTAGCTAGCTAGGCTGGCAGCCTTCACATCTTCCACCACTTTATCATCTCTGTTTCTGTCCATCTGCATCTGCACCTGAAAGTGCTCCTCCAAAATGGGTCTTACTCACAACAGTAAAGATTAGGGGACATTCACTGATGCCCTAGCCAAATTTCTTTTAACTGCCACCTCTGGTCTCCCCCCAAAAGAGATCACTAGAGTTTTGGGATTAATCTGGTCAACAAAGGATAAATAAATAAAATAAATAGCTTGTAATGGGGAGGAGGTGCTAAAATGTGGTCCTACAATTCCATCCGAAGACACCCAGTGTACTCAGGAGTGGAACATCTATTCAAGGATTGACTTATTTGAAAAGTCTTTGGACCTAGATGCCTCTCATAATAATAATAATGATGTTAATAATGATAATAATAATAATAGTAATAATTAAAGGATTATTGCCCCTGGATCCTGAGGTAGAAAAGCCCAAAGACATTTGAGAAACATTCTCACTGGATCAAGGAATCTGACTTCAGAAAAAGAAGAGCTGAGAATTCAGAGCCATCCTTAGCTCCTAAAGTTCCCAGGACTGAGTCTACTAATACATCAACTCAAGACTCACTAGCTATGGTGCCACAGTTTTCAGAGTTAATCATTATTTGCAAGTTGCCAAAAAGGTTGTTTAGCAAGACTTCAGAGAGGGAGCATATTTATTTTATTTCTTTCTTTTGAATTTATTAACTGGGGTAGAACACTGGTCCCAATGGACCTATTTCTGTCTCAGCCTGGGGATAAACACAGTAACTACATGGCATTATAAGAAAGTAAAACATAAAGTGTAATATATTCATGTATTGCATACAGAGTGAATATCAGAGTTTGCTTGAGGGTGTAAAGAAAATAAATAAATAATATTATATACAAATTGAATGACAAAACATTGTACAGATAGATATATGCATTATATATGGAGTCGATAGCTGACTTGGCATGCCAAAAAAATCACAGTGAAAAGTAGAATCAAAACAAATTACTTATGGGGAAGTGAGATTTGAATATGGTACGTTTTATAGGACCAAGAAAGGGAGAGTGAGTGAGAGAGAGAGAGCAGTTGCATTTTCCTAGAATCATGTAATATACATGTATTTCTGATTGGAAAATGAGATAAAAGGAACTGTTTTTAAAAAAAGAAAAGAGAAAGATTTCCTCAGTTCGGGACATAGTATTGAGAAAGCATAGTCTGTGTACTGAAGCCTAGTTTGGGAAAGTTTAGAGGAGAAGACCTGAGTGCTTAATATTTCCAAAGCTGTATGTTGGTGCATCTCTGAATAGTCTGGAGATGCATGTTTTTTTGGGCAGGGGATAGGAGGTCTCATTCTTGATATGTTTAAACAGCCAGGAGACAAGTAGTAAATTAGCACATTGATTCACATGCAGCAAGTTAGCTTTTTTCAGTGTTTTTTTGGTGGTATTTATTTCTCGGGGAGAGGGTGACAAATCCCTTTGGCATGCAAATGTGCAGCACTTCCATTAACGCTGGGTCAGAGATTGCTCTTGAAGTGACAATGATTTCAGTGTGTCCGCATAAACAGATCTTGAAGACCCCGAATTTTCTTTGTAAGGAACGTTTGTGGTCTCTCCAGTTGCTGCAGGTGTTTGGAAAGGAACATACCAAAGGGAGCGTTGTACTGTATTATTGGCCTGATGAGGGAAGAGTACATGGGGGGTTGTAATCTCTCCTTTTCTGGAGTCGATGCTATGAGGTGAGCAATATAAAATGCTCTTCTTACCACTGTGGAGATATGGAGATCGAAGTTAAGGTTGCTGTCGACTTGTGTACCTAGATCTCTCACCACTGACTGTGTCCTTAGGTTATTGCTGTTGATTGGTAGTTTACAGGAACATCACCCTTGCCGAAGGGGATGATAATGTGTTTTTTGCATTAAGTTTAAGATTGTGACTTTGGCACCAGTCATTAGTCTGCGTATGACCTTCTTGTGGGATGTTGACATTGCTTGGAGTTTCAGTGATCGCTCCCAGTTTGCAGTCATTAGCAAACTTGTCAGCCACAGTCCTTTAGTTTTAGCCTGTACTTTGGAGAAGTAGATTCTGAACATCATGGTCCCAGAACTGATCCCTTTGGAACACCACTGGTTGCAGGTCTGCTGGAGGAGGTGGAGTCCCCTTTTTCTGTCAGTGAGCTAGTCTGCAACCCACCTGGGTGTATATGGGTTAATACCCAGCTGGGTGAGTTTATCAATGATGCCTGAGTGGGGGATTGTGTCAAAGGCCTTGACTTAAGTCTAGGTAGGCCATATGCATAGATTTGCTCTTGTCTAGGGCTTTGTCTCAAAGAAGTCCACCAAGTTTAACAGGCATGATATCCCCTTGACAAAGTCAAACTGGATGGGGTTGAGTGTTTGGAGATTTCCTATATCTTTGTTAATAAGGTCCATGATGATTCCTTTCATGGCCTTGCAGATAAGGCTGATCAGGCTAATTGGTCTGTAGTTCACGGGGTATGTGGATGGCACCCACTTTGTGCAAAGGGGAGACTGTAGCTGTTTTCTATTCAGCTGAGTCGAAGCCAGTGCTTACGCTGTGATTGAAAAGTGTGCCCAATGGTGATGCTGATTCCTGTTTTAACCCATATAGAACACAGCCTGGGATGTTGTCTGGTCCCATAGAGGCTACGTATTTGGCCTTGGAGAGGGTGTTTAAGACTTGCTGCTTGGAAATACTAGGTGGGGGAGAGGTGTTAGGGATACTTTGGGGTATATGTGGCAGGTACAGGAGAGTGAAGTTTTCACTGAACCTGTCAGTCAGCAGGTTTGCTATATCCACAGGTTCTGTGTGTGTAGTACCATTAACTATGAGTTCAGTGCAAATCTTGGCCTTACCTGTGAGGTTATGGCTGTAACTAAAGAACGTTTTGTGGTTACCCTTAGTTAGGGAAGCTAATTTGGATTCGTAGTTAGCTTTGGAGGGCTTCACTAGGAGTCTTATTTGCTTGTTTAAGTTGAAGAGGAATTGTTTCCAGTTTTGAGACCATTCCTTCCTACTCTTTGACAGCAATTTCCTTATACTGTTGTATGGCCTATTAATGGCAGTTGCCCACCAGGCAGATTTGTTTTTCCCTGAGGATCTTGCTTTGGTTCTATCGGGTACTGCAGAGTCAATACAATTGTACAGGTGCTCTTATAAATCATTGGTATATAGCTCAGCATAGGTGTTTTTTTTCAGGGAGGGGCTATGAAGCTATATATCCTGTCACGTAAGAGGTTGGAATTGGCCTTGAAGACTTTTTTTAGTCTAGTTGTTGTTAAGGTGGGGGGGGGGTTCATATTATAGTTACTTATAGTGAGACTGATTTGTTGTCAGGTCTCACCAGGGATGGCCACACACACTGGAGGTGGTGCAATGGGCCTCCATGTTGGTGATCACCAAATTAGGATGTTTGAACCCCTTGTTGGTGTGTCAACCAGCTGGTCTAGGGCATTGGAGTTAACGAAGTCCAGGAACCTTTGGGCAGGTGAGTTAGAACATGTTATAATTTAACCAGTCAATGGATGGGTAATTGAAGTCACCCAAAACCAGGGTGTTTGGTTGTATCTTGATTGACCCAAGTAGATCCAAGTAGGCTGAGTGGATGTCTTGATTCATGGAGGGGGTCCTATAACTGGCAATGACCTGAAGAGTTGCTGGAAAGCTTTGGCTTCACTCGGGTGTCTTTTACTGCAGCCCATTTATTTTAATTTGATCAATTAAAATTGTCACATATATATAAGGTGAGCAGTGATTCATGGTGTGTATATGGTCTGAGGAAGCTTTTTGGCGAAAGTGCTTACCTATTTCCTGTGTCTAATAAAATGCTTGGATTTTACTAAGGATTTGTGATTTGTGAACTCAATACAACTGTCGTGTTTGGTCTGCTTGACTTTTTGAAGCTGAAGATTTTGCTCTGCACAGGGTTGTTCCTAGGCTACATCGTTTATTCTACTTACTTATCTTTAATGAATATTGACACACCACCTCCTTTAGTTCTCACTCCTTCAGTTTGTGGTGAATGTGTGGAAGGAAATGTAACCTGGTATAGCTGGGGTGCTCTCTGTAGCCTTAAACCAGGTCTTGGTCACTGCTCAAATGTCATCCTCTTCCAAGGTGAGGACTGCTGCTAGTGTTTAGCAGCATAACCTTGAGGTTGTTTTTAGAGGATATTTTTATGTTGGGATTCCAGTTCCAGCTTCTCCACTTTAAAAATTCAGTTAGCAGTTATTTATAGCTTTCATACTGGTCAGGAAGTTCATTATCTGTCTTTTCATATACTTTGCAAGGCATTCCTTAAAGGAGCCTTTCTTGTCTGGCCCCTTGGTAAAGGGAACCAGTTCCCCATGGGACCTCAGTTTTCCGCTAGTGGTCTTGACAAAACCATTTAAGATGGTGACTACAGCACAGTTAAAATTTCTTTCCTGGAAAACATTGCTTCTGGTTGCTATCTCCTCTTCTAGAAGAGTTTCCAAACCTCAGGCTCTGTCTTCAACAGTACCTTAATTGGGTTTTCACAAAGACAGTGTCCCTGCATACTAATCCCTCCTTTCTCCACATAGTGGTTTCCGAGGGTCATAGGCAGCTGACGTTTTACATTATTAGAACCAAGTCCTACATGAAAGATTCGCAACTGTTCATCTCCTTTGCAGTTTACAAACTGGGATCTCAGGTGTCCAAAATTTATTCTTTCCAGTTGGGTTTCGCATTGCATTTCTTATGTAAACTCTGTTTATAATCATAATTGCCACTTACTATGCAAGCCAAAGGCTCATTCTACTAAAACTGTTGCCATTTCAGCAGTCTTATTTAGAAATTCCCTGGTTTGATGAGGTTTGTGCAGCAATTACATGGTCTAGATAGCATAACTTTAAGCACTACAAATTAGATGCTTATATCTAAGGCTAGGGCTTCCTTTGGAGCTACTGATGTTCTTCATGTTTCACTGTTGCAGTCATCACATTTGAGTTATCTGCCTGCAGGTAGCCCTCAGCCGGCCTGGATACCAGAGTCTTGGGATTTCAGCGTCGCTTCTTCCATGACGTCAGGTCGTCAGGGGTATAAAACATGCAGCCGATGCCATTACATCAGTCTTTCTTGCCGTGTGGTGCCCGAAGCAGTAGCAGTTTACAAGTGTCGGTCGGCCGACTCCTGAAATTTTTGTTTTAGAGTTTCAGACCTGAAGTCTTCTAAAAGATAAGTACCCCGTTGGAGATCCTTTTTTCTTGCTCTAACCGATGTAAAAAAAAATTAATAATTGTCTTGCCTGTGGAAAGCAAATACCTCATAGAGATTTTCATTCTTACTGCATCACCTATTTAGGCCCAGACCACGACTTCCCTCGCTGTCCGTTTTGTGCCTTGTTCAACGCCCAAACTATATTTTTGCTCTCGATCTCCGTACTCCGAAATGGCTTCGTTAAGCCATCTGACTACCGATCTTCGCAAAAAAAGTTAGGATAAAGACAGAGACAGACTGCATAGGTCCAAATCTGCCAACGACACTTCCATTAAGCTAGTCGCCAGTCCGCCGGTACTCAGTGAGGTGCTTTCGCAGCCCCTGATACCCGCTTCTACAGACTCGCAGGCCTCTACTGAGACCCATTCAGAGTCCAGTATGCCACGAGATTCTACTTCGACTATGGAACCTGCGGATGTCTCCACCTTGGATGGGTCCGGAGCCACTGTGCAGGCACCTGCTTCTGAGGGTGTATTCAGGCCTTCCGATTTTCATATTAAACCGATGACTTCATTTCAAGCCAAAAATACAGAATTTCTCCGAACTAAAGTTCGCACTACGCCTAGGAAACTGATGACCAAAATGCATTTACAGGCCCATGGGCCTCAAAAGCAAATGATTAGAATGGCTGAAGACCTTATTACCTTAATTAGGGGAAGCCAGCCTTCCTCTTCCAAGAGACCTAAAACTGATTTTCCTTCTTTTTCTTCGGATCAGGAATCTGATATCTCTGTTTCTTCTGATTACCAGTACATTCCCTTATCTACCTATGAGGATTCTGATGCAGAGGTTTCCATTCCCTCTGCTTCCCCTCCAGAAGATTTTTCTTTTGGTGAAACCCTGCATACCCTTAGGGAGCATTTCCGCTGGGAAAGCCAAGACTACTCTCAGTCCAAAAAAGAGACTCGGGGACTTTTTAAACCTGCCTCAGCATAGACCTCTACCTATCCCTCCTGTTCTGGAGATTGTAGATGATGTTTTCTTGGAATCCAGCCTTACCCCCGGATACCTTGTCCCCAGCTCCCAGGAAACCAGACAGGTACTGTAGAGTACCTGACTCTCACAAATTCCTTTTCAAGAATCCTGCTGCTGATCCAGAGACCATTTCCCAAGGGCCAAAAGGCATTAAGGCTGCTACTGCCAAGAATCCCACCCCTTCTGACAGGGACTCTAGGGCTTTAGACAAATGGGGTAAGAATGTATACACCTCTGCTACTCTGGCCATTAGGGCTTTAAATTGCCAGTTTCATATGCTAAAGTATCAGCAGCATATTATGGGCTTATTAAACAGAAAGTGATGTTGATTCCTGACTGTACTGAACAGAAAGAGTTGATGCATTCTGCTGACCAAGTTGGTAAACATACTTTGCAGTGTGGTTTTGATGCTTTAGAGGCATCTTGCAGGGCTGCTGTCACTGGGTCTGTTCTGAGAAGGCATGCTTGGCTTAAGGAGCAAAATCTGCCAGATCATGTCAAAGCAAAATTACTAGATGCACCCTTAAACCAAGAGCGCCTATTTGGCAATAAAGCAGAAGTCGTCCTTAAAAGAATGGAGGGAAAAGCTAAATCTATGCAAACTATTAAAGATTTCTTACAAGTACAGCCACCTAGATTCAGTAGGCATTGGTCTTCAAAGAACTGGTCCTTTCCAGTCCCTTCCAGGCCTTCTCAGTCCAAATTCAGGGGCAGCAGACCACCAAGACTTCAGTCTCAGGTTATGCACAGATCTAAGCAGTGGGGTGCTCCATCTAAAACAGGGAGTAGTTAGCCACCACCCTATGGTAAAATTGCACAATGACTTATCCTTAACTCTCCCAAGCCTTGCCCAAGTACTTGCAGCTTTAGGAGGAAAACTCGCCCTGCATGCAAAAAACTGGGAATACATTACACAAGACAAATGGGTTTTAAACATTTGTTTCCCTAGGATACAGATTCCAATTCCACTCACCCCCGACCCTAAGTGGATGGCCAGACCTCCCCCCAAACCAGTGGGCGGAGGCCCAAAAGCAAGTACTTTCTCTCCTCAGCATCACAGCTATTCAACCGGTCCCAGCAGAACAAAGGAGATGAGGCTTTTATTCCAGACTGTTTCTGGTTCCCAGAAAAGAAAACTCCTGGCGTCCTGTCCTGCATCTGTCTATTCTCAACACCTTTCTGGTGGTGCCAAAATTCAAAATGCTGACTCTCCAACAGCTGCTTCCTATGCTAGCCAAGGATTCCTGGCAACCCTAGACTTAAAAGAAGCTTATCTGCACATCCCCATAAGGGAATCTTGCAGGAAATACCTACACTTCTGAGCAGGCTCTATGCACTATCAGTTCTCTGCAATTCTCTTTGGCTTATCTACTGCGCCCGTAATATTCACAAAGTGCCTAGCTCCAGCCATTGCATTTTGCAGGCAGAGAAGTATTCAGATTTACCCATACTTGGACGATTGCCTGATTCAGGTAGAAAGTCAGGATTTGCTCTTACAGCACCTGGCATTTGTAAAGAGACTTCTAACTTCACTGGGGTACACCGTCAACGAAAGGAAAACACAGCTAGTATACAGCCAATAGATTGCATTCCCAGGAGCAAGCTTGAACACAACTTCCCAGATGGCATTCCTCACTCCAGAGAAACAAATTTATTTGACAAACTACTTCAATCTACTGGCCACTAAAACCCAGCTATCTGCAAGAAAAATACTGCACACCCTTGGGTTCATGGCCTCTTGCATTCTGTTAATTCCATATGCAAGACTGCATATGAGGAAACTTCAATGGTACCTAAAAAGTCTATGGTGTCAACATTCTCAGGACCTGGAAACTATGAATGTGAAGTTGTTCAATCTCGCCGTTCTTTCTTAACTGATTGGTTTGGAGCCGATCCCTCGGCTTCGGTACAGCCACATGCAAAGCTCGAGGTCTTCCAGTAGCTCGAGGCCAAGCCCCCTGTCCCATGATGCACTGTGAATTACCCCAGATCTAGTTTGCCGCGACATCTGATCGGAGGTTCCAGTGAAAGCTCGGGCCAGTAAACTTAAATATTTTTTCTGTTTAGTAGTTTATTATGTACTATTAGTAATTTTGCACATAGGTAGTTAGATAGTTAGCTCTTATAGCTTCCTTGCAGTTCCCTTCCTATGTGTTTAATATATTTACTATCTTTAAAAATTTGGCCTCGTTTTTTGGCCTAGTTATCTTTGGGCTGTGTGTGTGCGTTTAGATAGTTTTTCTATAGTAGTTAATAGTATAGTATTACAGTTTTTTTGATACTTTTATATCAGGCTCGTGTGTGTGTGTGTGTGTGTGTGTGTGTGTGTGTGTGTGTGTGTGTGTGTGTGTGTGTGTGTTTAGAGCCTATTATTACTAATTTCACACTAATTGTTGATCCGCATGTGTTGAGTGGTATTATGGCAGATAAGGACAAACATCCAAAGTCCAGTTTTAAAAAATGTCCGGACTGTAATCAGAATAGAGTCTTTCTTCTTCGTCAGCATGTCAGTACATTGGTATCAAAAGGCAGAGCACCAGCTTCAGAAGTTCTGAAAGTATTTGTTATGATGGCAGCAGCAATCCTAGCCGTACCATTAGCAAGAATGCATATGTGGATCCTTCAATGGCTGTTGTTCACTCAATGGTCTTACCAGGAACTACCCATGGACCACACAATATTGATTACAAGCTCTTGCAAGAAAGACCTCCAGTGGTGGTTGACGTCTGTTCATGTCACCATAGGACGCCCCTTTGTTCTACCCCCTCCAGCAGCCATTGTGACCACGGATGCTTCCCTGATAGGTTGGGGGGGCATTTTCAGGGAAAGACTGCCCAAGGCACATGGACCGATCGGGAGTCACATTTGCATATCAGTATCCTGGAGATGAGAGTATTACTTTTGGCATTGCAGTACTTCCAGGACTCTCTTCCTCTAGGAACAATTGCGATTCAGACAGGCAATATGTCAGTAGTCTGGTATTTGAACAAACAAGGGGGAACCAGATCTTACGCCTTTTGCCGAGAAGCCCTCAAGAGTTTGGCAGTGGGCTGTTTCCTCCCAGCACTTTCTGTTGGCAGTGCACATCCCGGGGAGATCCAACGTTATAGCAGACAAACTAATCAGGACAAGCCTATTGCCACACGAGTGGTCCCTCAAGAAAGAGATTGCGGACAGGATTTTCCGCAAATGGGGCCAGCCTTGCTGTGACCTTTTTGCCAGTCACATCCACACAAAATGCAGAAGCTACTTTGCCCAGATTCCCCCTCCGGGAGAAGCCCCGAGGGGCACACTCATACACGATTGGCCCCCGGGTCTCCTCTGTGCATTTCCACCAGTACCATTGATACCCAAGGTTCCACAGAAAGCAAAATCCCTGGGAAGTACCATCATTCTCATAGCCCCTCATTGGCCTTGGCAGATTTGGTTCCCATTCCTTCAACCTCATCTCTTGGAGGATCCCTGGATTCTGGACCCAGTTCCAGACCTCTTGACACACCCATCGGGGGACCGTTATCCCTCTCTGCAGTCATTGAAGCTGACAGCTTGGCTGCTCCAGTTCCCCTCATAGCCAGGCTTCATAACCTTTCCAATGAGACAAAACAGATCCTTTTGTCTTCTCACAAGCCCTCCACTAGAAAATTGTATCTTAGTAAGTGGAAGTGATTTTCCATATGTGCCTCTAAAAGTAATATTGATCCTTACCAAGCCCCCATGACATCCATATTAGAATTTTTGACTATGATCTTTAACAAAGGAGCGGCAGCAGCAACAATTCGGGTTCAGTTGGCTGCTATTTCTAATTTTCATCTTGGAGTTGACAGTTTAAATGTCATGTCCCGCAAGTTATCCAAAGCCTTTCTCAAGGGGATATTTCATATGAGACCACCTGTGAAAACTCCCTATTCTCCATGGAATCTAAATTTTATGCTTTGACATATGATTCTCCCTCCGTTTAAACCAGCATCATCTCGTGACCTCAAATATTTGTCGTGGAAAACCATTTTTCTGGTAGCTATTACTTCTGCCCGCAGAGTGTCAGAGCTTCAGGCTTTATCTCTCAACCCTCCTTATCTGATTTTTCATGCTGACAGAGTATCACTTAGGACAAATCCTTCTTTTTTGCCCAGTGTTTGTTCAGAAACCAATATTAACCAAGTTATTGAGTTACCAGTTTTCTTCCCTAATCATTCCAACAAATTAGAGTATATGCTGCACCAGCTTGATGTTCACAGACAGCTCGGATTTTATTTGGATAGAACAAAAGATTTCAGGAAATCAGACCAGCTTTTTGTTTCATTCTCTGAATCCAGGAAAGGTAAACCAGTGGCTAAAACAACTCTGTCTAAATGGTTATATGATTGTATCACTTTTGCCTATTCAGCTGCTAATATGCCCTTGCAACACAAGATTAAATCTCACTCAACCAGAGCAGTTTCTACATCCACTGCGTTTTCAGCCAAATTTCCCCTTGATAACATTTGTGCAGCAGCAACTTGGTCAAAACCTCATACCTTTATCACGCATTACAAAGTGGATATGGCCTCCAGGGATAGAGCATCCTTTCAGTCCACGGTCCTGAGAAATGTACTCCCGTGAGCCACCCGAGAGTGATGGTGCTTGGGACGCTACCCATCAGTTAAGAATGAACAGTGAGATTGAACAACTTCACATTAAGAAATGATGTACTCACCATAACGTTCCATGTGAGTTGTTCATCTCGCCTTCATTCATGTGTCCCTCCCTCCTACCCCCTCCTGGCTGATAGTTGACCTAGATGTCGCTTCATCCTGGTTGCTCAGTGTCGTCTTCCCTTCTATAGGGAATAACTATTATATATGGTTATAGTATATGCAGCAAACAAGATCTGAGGTAATTCACAGTGCATCATGGGATAGGGGGCTTGGCCTCCAGGTACTGGAAGACCTCGAGCTTTGCATGTGGCCGTACCGGAACCGAGGGCTTCTTAAAGGGTCTTGAGGCTGCAGCACTGATTTTGCCAGGTCAGGTCTGACCAACAGCTCAAGAACTCTTAAGTCATATTGTATAGCCGTAAATGAAAGGATCTAGTATTATGGTAAGTACATAACTACTGTTTTGGTTTTATTTGTATAACTGTGTGTGTGTCTATATAATTATTCAAATGGTGTGAATTCATTAAAGGTGCTCTGTCAAAAAAAGGTGGGGGCTGGAAGGTAGACACTTTCTTAAATATGTTCAAAAAGTAGGATTGAAGTTATGTTGGAGTATTTCTGCAAGAATTCTCCAATATCTTCATTGACTTTAGTTTATGAATTTGCACAGTAAGTAATCTTGTGGGATTTTAATGCTTGGATCAACATACCATGGAGTTATTAGGTTTACTGGAGAGCTTCGTCTTCACTCAGGTGTCTTTTACTGCATCCCATAAATTTAGTCATTCACTGATGTTCATCGTGCATACAGCTGCAGTCATAACAGATGGGTTATCCTGCCGTCAGGCGGGTCCTCGGTCGGCCGAATTCCAAAGTCTAGGTCTGGCGTCGGTTGTCGTCTCTTCTTCCCTGACGTCAGTGCGGCAGGGGTATAAGAGCCAGCCGACGCCATCTTCTTCAGTCTTTCTTGCCACGCGGTGCCCGAAGCAGAAGCAGTTCGCAAGTGCCGGTCGGCCAGCTCCTGAGATTTACGAAAATATTTCAGCCGAAGTCTTCTTGAAAGCTAAGTACCCCATTGGGGAAACTTTTCTTGCCTCGGACCGATGTCAGACAAAGTTAATAATTGCATTTCATGTGGGAAGCAAATACCGCATAAGGATTTCCACTCTTTCTGTATTCCTTGCTTAGGCCCAGACCACGACGTCTCGGCCTGCCGTTTTTGTGCTAGATTCAACAAACGCACTATTAAGCGTCGGGCGGTGTTCGCCCTTCACTATTTTGGTAAAAAATTTAATTATATTATGTCGTCGGATACTCCGACTCCAAGACGCAAAGATAAGGACCGATATACGAGGTCCGCGACTTCTACTGACACCACGCTAAGGCCGACTACCGGTTCTCCGGTTCTCAGCGAGGCGCCTACGCAGCCCCTGTGTACCGATGACACTTCATTACCGGTGTCTTCAGTGCCCGAGGTCGCAGGCTCCTTGGTCCCCATTCCAACTACAGATACCGACGCCATTCTTGGCGGGGAAACTCAGAGTTTAGACAGGCCTGCCATTTCTCAAGGTGTCTTCAGGCCTTCCTCCTTCTCTATTAAAGCTTTCACAAAATCTAAAGCAGCCATGAAAACTAAAAAACAGGGACCTCAGACCCCCTCTCAAGGCCCCATGCCTAAAAAACAGATGCTCAAAATGGCTGAGGATTTGATTACTCTTATCAGGTGTTCTCAACCCCCCTCGGACAAAAGGCCCAGATTAGAGGAAGACTACCCTTCCTCAGATCAAGCTTCTATTACCACTGAACATTCTAAGGACCAGGACTATACCAGTTCTCCTTTTGAAGACTCTGATGCAGAGGAGTCTATTCCCTCGGTCTCCCCCCCTGAGGACTACTCTTTTGGGGAAACCCTGCATACTTTGAGGGAACACTTTCACTGGGAAGGCCAAGATTACTCAGATTCCAAGAAAAGGCTCAGGGATTTTCTCTTGCTCCCCCAGCATAGGCCCCTGGCTATCCCTCCTGTTTTAGATATATTAGATGATGTGTACACAGAAGCCAGCCTCAACCCAGATTCTTTACCTCCAGCTCCTGTTAAACCAGACAGGTATTACCGGGTTCCTGATTCTCACCAGTACCTATATAAAAGCCATACTGCTGACCCAGAAACTATTTTACAGGGTCCCAAGGGAATTAAGGCCTCTACTGCTAAAAACCCATTACCTTCAGAGAGAGATTCCAGAGCTTTAGAAAGGTGGGGGGAAAAGGTGTATACCTCGGCCACTTTAACCATGAGGGCATTAAACTGTCAGTTTCATATGTTAAAGTATCAACAGTTTTTGTTATCTCAGTTGAAAAGCAAAATGACACAACCAGAACAACCAGATTTAAAAGAGTTGCAGGATTTGTTGCATGGTGCAGAGCAAGTGGGTAAAACATACCTTGCAGTGTGGTTTTGATGCTTTAGAGGCCTCATGTAGAGCTGCTGTTACAGGGTCTGTCATACATAGACATGCTTGGCTCAAAGAGCAAGCCTTACCAGATCATGTCAAAGCTAAATTACTAGATGCACCTCTTCAAAAAGATGTATTGTTTGGTGTTGAAGCTGAGGAGGTACTAAAGAAAATGGAGGAAAAAGCGAGATCAATGCAAACAGTGAAAGATTTCCTGCAGGTACAACCTCCACATTTCAGCAGAAACTGGCCTTCAAAAAATTGGTCCTTTCCAGCCACGGACAGACCTCAAAGAGGCAGATACAGATGCCCGAGGGGTAGAGGGCAATCTCAAGGATCATTCAGAGCCAGACAAGGGCAAGCACCAACCCCAAGAGGTGGAGAAGATAGATCACAGTCATTCAGAAAGCAGACACAATGACTTCCCCCTTTACCTGCCAAGCAAAGCTTTAATGGCAGCACCTTTAGGCGGAAAACTGGCATTATTCTCAAAAAATTAGTGTATTGTCACAAAAGACAAATGAATTCTGGACATTATAGACAGAGGCTACAGATTCCACTTTCACACCCTTCCAAAGATGAGAGGCATGCCAAACCTGCCACAAAATCAAAGGGCAGAGGCACAAAAACAAATTTCAACTCTCATGGACATGAAAGCTATTCAAGAGGTACCTGCAAAAGAACAAGGTCAAGGGTTTTATTCCAGACTATTCCTGGTACCAAGGAAAGACAAAGATTGGAGAGCTATTTTAGACTTATCCATCCTAAACACATATTTACAGGTACCAAAATTCAAGATGCTCACATTACAGCAGCTTCTTCCCATGCTGGGCAAGGAGTCTTGGCTGGTAACGTTGGACCTCAAGGAGGCATACCTGCATGTCCCTATCCGACAAGATTGCAGAAGATACCTCAGATTTCTTGCAGGTTCAACCCATTATCAATTCTCTGCATTGCCCTTTGGCTTATCTACTGCGCCCAGAGTGTTTACGAAATGCCTGGCATCAGTAATTGCCTTCTGCAGACTTCAAGGAATACAAATATACCCATATCTGGATGACTGCCTGATCCAAGCGGACAGCAAGTACATACTTCTGAAACACCTGGCGTTTGTAATAAAACTGTTGAACTTTCTGGGATACACAGTCAACAAAAAGAAATCAAAACTAATACCCTCTCAAAAAATAATTTTCCTGGGTGCCAGCTTGAATACAACCACCCAGATAGCCTACCTCACGCCAGACAAACAAGGGCAACTATCTCAATACTTCAGCAAAATGGCAACCTTCACCAGGCTGACTGCAAGGAAAGTCCTGCAGGCTCTGGGATTTATGGCATCTTGCATCCTTCTGATCCCATGTGCAAAGCTGCATATGAGGAAACTTCAATGGTACCTAAAAAACTTATGGTCTCAACACAGCCACAGTTTGGAAACAATTATACCACTCATTCCATGTCTTCAAAAGGAATTTCTGTGGTGAGCTCAAGCATGCCAAAGAAACATAGGTCTCCCTTTCTGCGTACCTCAAGCAACTCAAATCATCACACCAGACGCCTCGAACTACGCCTGGGGGGCACACATGACAGATCAGTGCATTCAGGGGAAAATAGTCCCAAAAAGAGAAGCACCTACACATCAACCAAAAGGAAATGCTAGCAGTGCACTGCATCCAGGCCAGCTATTAATAAGGACAGACAACACCACAGTGATGTGGTACATAAACAAACAGGGGGGAACTCATTCATACCCCCTGTGCAGACTAGCCATGACCCTGTGGAACAAAGCTCTGGAATTGCAAATCCAACTTCAGGCACAATTCCTGCCAGGGAAAGAAAACACACTGGCAGACAGCCTAAGCAGGAATATGACAGATCCACACGAATGGAAGTTGCATCCTCAAGTTTTCGCAAAGATAACTCAGGCATGGGGGCAGCCAGACATAATCTCTTTGCTACCCACAGAAATTACCAATTGAAAAAAATTTGCTCAAGGACCTATCGTCCACAGGCCTGGAAAGTGGAAATTGAAAGTCTTTCAATTGGACAACGTTGACAGTCTATGCCTTTCCGCCTCTTCCTCTGCTGCCCAAAGTTCTATTAAAAGCCAGAGCAGAGAGGCTAAAAATGATTCTCATTGCTCCAGATTGGCCAAGACAACACTGGTATCCGCTCCTGAAGAGCCTGACACATTCCCCACCATGGATCCTACCTCTAGTGCCTCTTCTGTTGTCCCAGCACAACTTCAAAACTCTTCACAGCCAGCTCAAAACCCTAAATCTAGCTGCATGGAGAATCCCTTGATTTCCCAACAGACCCTCCTCTCCAAGGAGGTGCAGGATGTCATCTTGGAGGCCAGAAGACCTTCTACTAGAAAAGCCTACTCCACCAAATGGAAACGATTTTGTGCCTGGAATCAGAAAAAGGGCCAGAATCCTTGGGTAATAAACTTACTTCAAATTTTACAGTACCTAGCTGAGATGTTAAACAGTGGACTTTCCTTCTCCTCCATCAAAATCCACGCTTCAGCCATTTCTGCACAATACAACAGAGATCCTCCTTTATTCTCTCATCCTCTCTTAAGACAGTTCCTCAGAGGGGCAAAGAATATAAAACCCCCAGGAAACCACCAGTCCCTGCTTGGGACCTCAACTTCATATTAGAAAAGCTGACCCTTCCTCCATTTGAGCCAGCTGCTTCAACAGAACTACAATACTTGTCATGGAAAACAGCCTTCCTTCTGGCTATCACCTCAGCATGCAGGGTTTCGGAACTACAGGCCCTCATGGCTGTGCAACCTTTCATCATTTTCCATCAGGACAGAGTTTCCTTACGAACCCAACCCTACCTTTATGCCAAAGGTAGTATCCAGTGTAGCCTTGAATCAGACTATCCACTTACCTACCTTTTACCCTAACCCACAAAACAAAGGGGAAAGACTACTGCATTCCTTGGACATTCACAGACAACTTTGTTATTATTTGGACAGGACAAAGCCATTCAGGAAATCCGAGCAACTCTTTGTGTCCTATGCTACAGGTGCTCAAGGAAAGGCTATCTCCAAACAGACAATCTCAAAATGGATAGCCCACTGCATACGCTTTTGTTACTCATTTCATGGAAAAGCTGTGCCTTCAAGCATCAGATCCCACTCCACAAGGGCCACAGCTACCTCTGCAGCTTTCCTCAGGGGGGTTCCTACCAAGGACATTTTGGAAGCAGCCACTTGGAGTTCAGTGCACACTTTCTCCAAACACTATCACCTTCCACTTTACTCTAAATCTAGAGCGGGATTTGCCACAGCAGTCTTGCAGGGCATCCTTGCTCCTCCTAGTTCCACTTAGTGCCTGCCACCCCTACTTAGCTTTGGGATTCTTCCCATCTGTTATGACTGCAGCTGTATGCACGATGAACATAGTACAGTTTTGTACCTACCATAAATGTAGATGTTAGAGTGCTCATACAGCTGCAGTCTAGGTTTCCCCCCTCCATCCCCTCTTAGGACAGGCCTTATGACAAACACCTTCTCATACAACCTATTTGGGGTATTCTTTTATGGTGTATTTGCTTGCAACTACTGTTTTTTGATTATTCTATATTGCATGATTACATAAGTTTATGTTTTGCCTTCCTTCTGGGGGCACCTGACATCTGGGGCAAGAAAAACTGAAGAGGATGGCGTCAGTTGGCTCTCTTAAACCCCTGCCGCACTGACGTCAGGGAAGAAGCGACGACAACCGACGCCGGACCTAGACTTTGGAATTCGACCGACCGAGGACCCGTCTGACGGCAGGATAACCCATCTGTTATGACTGCAGCTGTATGAGCACTCTAACATCTACATTTATGGTAGGTACAAAACTGTACTATCTTTTCCAGCCAGAGTTTTGCCCATTTATAATCTGTCTCATGGTAATACCATTATCTAGTTTACTTCAAGGTTTGGCCTTCCCTTGTCCCAGTATTTCTGTACAGAGCTGGTCAAATGCAGTGATCCTATACCCAATCATCGACCAGCTACACGAGGGGATCTTTGCAGACGATTCAGATGCACTGGTGATCACTTTAACAGTGTGTTTGTTGGTGTTCTGGGTCAGGTTATCCCAGCTGGTGTGCATCTAGGTTTGTGACTCAATAAGATACGTGATTTATGGTCAGTCATCAGGATATTTAAGAAGGTAAAATGAAAATGGTGTAGGACGAACTTTCTTTTTTTCTTATAGAATGTACTTTCTTAGGGATAAGCATGTTTTGGAAGAGCATTATACCTTGGGCCACAGTGAGATAGGGCAGCTAATACCAAGGATTAAGACTCTGAGCTTTTACTAAGATGCTTACAGTAGTCCATTGTACAGGGATTGATTCCTTCCACCTCCATTTGCAGGCCTTGTGATTCAGAGCAAGTAACTTAACCAGACATAGCTCTTATTTGTACATGAAAGGGACACTTTTTGTATAAAGTAAGTAAAATGTTCTCAGACAAATGTGACTTTTGTGTTTAAGGAGATTGCTGCTGCATGTACATGTCTGGCAACAACTTTTCAAATAGATGATAGTTTGCACGGACTACCTGTGGAATTTTATTTGTCAGATGACTGCAAAGAAGCTGCATATTTTTGCAGACACAAATTTGTAATTAAGGCAGTCTGCTCCTCAGGTTTCAAACTTTGAACATGGATGTTTATTTGAGGCAAATGATCCAGATTTATGCTTCTGAGTTTGATCATGTGGACTGTGAAAGACTGGTGTTTCAGTTATGCACCAGCCTTGCACTGGTCCTATGAGGCTGGTAAGATCTTGCCTTGAATTGGAAAATATGGTTATTTTCCATGCTGTTTATACATCATTTAGGATCATGGTCATCTTTTTTGCTTTCTGCCCTTGTGCCTGTGAACCAACAAATCTCCACAGTTTGAATTGAATTGAACTCTACCTTCAGAGCCGTATGGTGGGGGGACATCATTCAGCCACAAGGGTTGTTTGCATCCTCACTGGTATCCTGACAGTGAAGTCATTTTGCATTTTATGGCCCAGCTCCTTCCCCTGACAGGTGTGGGGTGTGCTACCAGCATTACAGGGAGAAGTACTACTCCTTCCTATGCAAGTGTGCATTTGGTGAAGGTACTACTATTCAGCAGCTTGGTTAGCCATACATACTCCTCCAGGTCTCAGGCCTGCATCCTTCCAGTAGACTGCTACAAACCACACTTCAGTAAATAATTACATTCTGGTTGCCTGAGGTTTAGTCAGGCTTTATCCCCCTGTGCCAGTGGGCTGGCAGTCGCCATGGTTTATTTGATTGCTCTTATACTTAAGAAGACATCTTTAGATCCAAGTCATCCTATTTCAAGCACTCCATTTGCAATTTATTGACAAAATGGTCTACCTTCAGCAGTAGTCATGTTTGACATCACATGGCTTATTGGGTCCTTGCCAGTTGGACCATAGATTGAACCACAGCCTGATAAGTGACTTTCTGATTTTGAGAGATGAATGCCAGTATTCTGCTTTGCTCCTTTTTGATCTCTGCAGCTTTTGACCCTCTTGGCAGTGGGATTTTTATTGAATAATTAAGGCTGTGATTTATTAGGCACAGTCATTGAATATGCTGCCTGTTAACTCTTGGGATGCACCCAATGAACAGTTTTTGGTTTGAAACTGAGTTGTTACTCCATGAAGTTCTTACTCCCTAAAGTGCAGTATAATTCAGGGTTTGATTTTTGACTCCCTTATTCTTTAATTTTTCTCTGTGTATAGAAGATTTTTTTTATTAGTCATGTGCAGATAACATTTATTTTATACCCTTCCTTTTCTGCAGATAGTGTGAAGGATTTTCAGGACCATATGGGTTTGCTCCGGTAATTGGATTACCTTTAGTAATTTGAACTTCATCTAAGGTGAAAGCAGTGCCATTACATGTTACCATCCATCTGTATCATGTTCCTCTTCTAGTGCTGCTGTATTCAAGATCTGTGCATTGATCTTGACAAGAGGCTGACACTGAAGGACTAGCTATTAGCCATCATCATGGTGTCTTGTTTTTCTCTTCGGAATATAGCAGGAATCATTTGCTGTATTCCATCTTCAGACCTTGAGATAATGATTCATGCAGTGGTTCTATCCATGTAGGACTCTGTACCATGGGCTTCTAGATGATCTGATCACCTTACAGCAGGTTCAGAATTCTGTGGCAAGTTAAACCTGTACTGCAGGATCTCTGCTGGTTGCCATTAATAGCCAGACATTTTTTTTAAGATTCTTGCTTTCATTTTCTGTGCTCTACAGAACCTGGGTTGTGCTTATTTGAAATTGTTGAGTTTTTATTCCCTGATGGACAGCTCAGATTGTCAGGTGAGGGGCTGCTGTGTGTTCCAAAGGTACATCTTGAGAGAGCAAGGATTTGTTAGCCAGTTTCAAATGGAACAGTGAAATGTAGGCAGTCTTCCTTGATATGGGTGTACTAATCAGAATCTTCTTTTTCGAAGTTCCTGAAGATAATGTCTGTTTTGTAGTGTCTGTTTTGATCCTAGTGTGGACACCTTTTCTCCCTTCAGAATTTTATACTTTAAGTTGGGAATAGTTTGTTAACTTTTTAATTAGAACCAAAACTGTAGACTTGCAAAGAGTGCCCAAATGAGGGTCGGAAACCGAAACCACTTGTATGGTAAAAAGCACTTTATTCACGAAACACCGATAACGCCAAAAGACAGTAAATGCTTTTTCGACCCAAAATTCAAGTCTTCATCAGAAGTTTTTTTCTGATGAAGACTTGAATTTTTGGTCGAAAACGCATTTACTGCCTTTTGGCGTTATCGGTGTTTCGTGAATAAAGTGCTTTTTACCATACAAGTGGTTTCGGTTTCCGACCCTCATTTGGGCACTCTTTGCAAGTCTACAGTTTTGGTTTTGGTTATTTCTGACTTGCATACATCTTTTACAACTTTTTAATTAGGCTGGCAATTAGCACAAGCACAGCAGATTAAAGCTGTGAGCTGTTTAATGAGCTGTGTCCTGTGATTCAAGATTTAATTCCCTTCGCCACCTTTGACTACTGTGTGACTGAGTAAGCTGCTGAACCTGACAGTGCTCCCTGCCTTAGTCTGAAGAAGGTCCATGTCGATTAGTGCTGAATGGCAGTTAACAAATGCAAACAATACAAAATGGCACCACATCCTTAACAAATGCAAACAGTACAAAATGGCACCGCATCCTTAACAAATGCAAACAGTACAAAATTGCACCACATCTTTAACAAATGCAAACAATACAAAATGGCACCACATCCTTAACAAATGCAAACAGTACAAAATGGCACCACATCCTTAACAAATGCAAACAGTACAAAATGGCACCACACTCTCTGTGCATATCTCCCAGTCACTACTGGTGTACCACAAGGCTCAGTCCTTGGTCTCCCACATCTTCACATTCTCACCAACATCCTCTACATGTCTAGACAGCAGGCCTTCCAAACACAATACGCAGATAACTCTACATTTATATGCACATCAGACAACCTGGCACATCTCCAAAAAATACTCTGGAAGCTTTAACAGCCACTGAAACATGGCTTTGTAATTCATAACTCCTGCTCAACCCCACCCCCCAAAAGAAAAACAAATGACTTTTTTTCCCAAAATCACAAAATTTCATGTCCATTCTGCTAATACTAGAACCACTGAAGTCACTTCTCATAGCGGATTATTGGTGATGATAATGGGTGATGATGTTAAATTTGACCTGCACATGCAAATTGCATTAAAAAAAACTCACCAAAAACTGCGGATGCTTTATGCAGCCAAAAATATTCTCACCAATGCACCTAAAACTACACTTGCCTCTTCTAACGTCCTCACTCCCATACTTATTAACCACCAGGGTTCAAAAAGTTAAACTTGAACAATTTTGTAATACGTGTAATACACATATTCCTTACAAGCTGTAGAAAGTTGGAGAAAGAGGAAGACATGTAGACTCTGGATTAAGTCCAACATTAGAGTTTTCCATTTTTAAAATAAGGTAGTGTATTTGTTTAGTAAGTTTCTAAACATAACCTCAACATATATCTCTAGGGTAGGTTTCAACCATATGCCTAGTTAACAGATAGTGTCATACACCCTCAGATCTGATCATTTCTTTCTCAGCTTTAAAGATGGTTCTGAATTTGTCCAAGTCTTCATCCTGTTTACCTTACAGCCTTCTTCTTTGGGCTTTTCACAGTTAGGGGTCGCCACAGCAGAACAATGATCCGCAGAATGATTGTCAGTAGAGGTTTACGGTGTCACGTTACCAGCCCAGTGCCCAACCTTCCACAGAAGACACACACGCACACGCGCACACACACACACACACACACACACACACACACACACACACACACACACACACACACACACACACACACACACACACACACCTAGGGCCAATTTAGAGTGTCCAGTCCACCTATAGCATATCTTTGGGATGTGGGAGGAAACTGGAGCACCCAGAGGAAACCCACGCGACCACAGGGAGGACATGCAGACTCCACACAGAAGGCAATCCAGCCAAGAATCAAACTGGAGAACCTCTTGCTGTGAGGTGGCAATGCTAACCGCTGCATCACTGCAGCTGCCCTTTTACCTTGCAGCCTAATGTAACCAAAATGAGATAACATATGAAACAATTTCCTCAAGTATCTTTCTAGATTATACAAGTAAGTTAGCAGATCACTTGCAAATGGAGTTTAGTTTATTTTCTCACCCAGGTATACTTACTTATCACTGGTCTCTCTTAGGCTACTTGACTAATGGTTGTAAATTCAGTGCAAACAGCAAGGGAGAGAGAAGTTGATCCTGTCTTATTTCTGCATTAGCTATAGTTTTTAACCTTTGGGCCTCGCTCCATGTTTTGCAGGCATTTTAATAATTGGTTTGGGAGTTTGAAATATTTCACAACCTTAGAAGGAATGACCAGTACTCAGACAAATGCTTCTGTAGTGCGTATAATAAGCATTTCAAGAGACTTTCTTCAAAAGCCTGACATCGTGGTCGCAATCAATCATTCAGTAAATAAGTAAATAATTAAATAAATGAAATAAATTAAATGAAATGACGTAAAAAAAGAAAAGTAAAAAAATAAGTAAATAATGCTGGTATATGTTGCCAGATGAAGGAAGCTTGGCAACCAGGGAATCAACCTTCTATCTAATACTAATATAGGCAATCTGTAGTACCATTTCAAAACAAGAGATTAGTGTGTATGACAGTTGCAGTCTTGTTTTTCCCCTCTTTTGAGACAACATAAATGAAGCTCTCTTTCCAGGATGTGGAGGTTGCCAAGACTTCAAAACTACATTTTAAGGGGTCAAACATGGGCCCAATGAGATTCATCCCTACTGTTGTATAAAATGGGAAGAGAAGTCCTCTGGCTCATTGGGTTTTCCCTTCTGGTAGTTAATTACCAATACGGTCAATTCTTCAGCCTCTACAGGAAATAGTGCCTCCCTTGCGTCATCAGAAAGAACCAGCTGGAGCACATCCCACAAAATGTATCTGTAGCCTCATCCCTTGCATCACCACATAACTGAGACAAATATAATTAACAGTACAAAGATGTGAAATCTCTTACTATAGCTAATAGCTCCAAAATCACCTCACCCAGTTGTCATTAAAGCTGAATATCATATTGTTCATCTCTAGGTGTCTTAACTGGAAGGCCAAATGCTTCATTTGGAGGACCTTTGTTTTAATGTGTATTTTTATTCCAACAGTTTCTGTGCCTTCACTTGACTGTGTTAATGTCAGACCTCAAGGCAACTTCTTTCTGAAGTGATTCTGTCTCCCAAGATCCCTGGTTATGCAGTATTTAAATTGGACCAGGATCCATTCTCTAAACTCAAGACTCACAGGTAAATGTACTGTATATTTAGTGTCTTGACAAAACATTTTTCTTCACTATAATTTCTAAGATGTTGGAGAAATCATGGCTTGAAATCACAGCTGGAGTGATTGCAAGTCTTCTAACTAAAGGTAACTACTCTTTAGAGATAATAATCTTGTCTAGTCCAGAAAAGAATGGTACTTATAGAAGTAAGCAACCTCCCACTGGGCCACTTGTGTTAAACCCAAAAACCTTGAGAAGTGGTGTGGAATCTTTTACATCCATCTGACCTACCGTTAACTCATACAGATGTGAACTTTGGTATAACTTGACATCTGAAGGACTGAGCTCTAATGACTGAGTATCTCCCAAGCCTGTCCTTTCTATTGGATCTTTACCATATCTGGAACTCCCCATAGTCAAGAGTCAGATGTTCATCGTGTTTCACTGTTGCAGTCATGACTGTAGGGTTCTCCCCTGCCGGCAGGCAGTCCTCGGTCGGCCAGAATCCCAAAGTCTGGGTCCGGCGTCTGCTGTTCAACCATGCTCCCTGACGTCAGAGTGCCAGGAGTACAAAGCTGACAGCCGACGCCATCTTCTCCAGTCTTTCTTGCCGTGCGGTGATAGCAGTTTGCAAGTGCCGGTCGGCTCACTCCTGACTATTTTTTCTGATAAACTTCAGTCTGAAGACTTTCTTCTTCACTCAAAGCTAAGTACCCCGTTGGGGAAACTTTTTTCTTGCTCCAGTCCTATGTCAGAAAAAGTTAATAATTACATTTCATGTGGGAAGCAAATACCTCATAAGGATTTTCATTCTTACTGTATTCCTTGCTTAGGCCCTGACCACTTCGTAGCTAGTTGTCGGTTTTGTGCTAGATTCAATCAACGTACAATTAAACGAAGGTACGATTTTGCTTTTCATTACTTCGGTAGGTGCTTTAACTACAAAATGTCGTCGGATACGGTTCCGGCTACCGGAGGTCACAAACGTCGCAAGGATAAAGACAGGCCTCCGAGGTCCAAATCTGATGATAGCGCACAAGTGGAGCCAGCTTCAGGTTCGGCCGTTGTCAGTGAGGCGCATTTGCAGCCCCTGTCATCGGCCATTTCAGAACCGATGGCCGAAACGGACTCTCATGAGGAGCCAACCAGGCCTTTAAATATTTCAATTGCAGGACCTTCGGACAATGCTCCTTCGGATGGGTCCGGAGCCGCTGTGCAGGTACCAGCTTCCGAAGGGATTTTCAGGCCTACTCAGCTTCTAATAAAGGCAAAGCCAAAGACAAAGGCAAAGACTCCTTGTAAATCAAAGACTGCAACACAGACCTCTTCTGAACCGGCTCCCAAGTCACAGAAACAGTTACTCAAGATGGCGGAGGATTTACTTACTGTGATTAGGGGTTCTCATCCCCCTCCAGATAAAAGGCCAAGGCAGGATGTTTATTATGATTCCTCTGATCAGGCCTCTGTTTCTTCAGTTTCTTCTTCTGACCAGGAATATTCTTTCCCTCCTTATGAGGATTCTGATGCTGAGGAATCCATTCCTTCAGCTTCTCCCCCTGAGGATTTCTCTTTTGGGGAAACTTTGCATGAAATGAGGGAACATTTCCACTGGGAAGGACAGGAGTATTCGGAATCTAAGAAAAGACTAAGGGATTTTCTTCTTCTCCCCAACATAGACCCTGGCTATTCCTCCTGTTTTGGATATTGTGGATGATGCTTTTCGGAGGCTAACTTAACCCCTGACTCTTTTCCTCCTGCTCCTGTTAAGCCTGATAGATATTACAGGGTTCCTGATTCCCACCAGTTTTTATACAAGAACCCTTCTGCTGACCCTGAAACCATTTCTCAGGGTCTTAAGGGAGTTAAGGCCGCTTCTGCCAAAAACCCCATTCCCACTGAAAAGGATTCTAGATCTTTAGAAAGATGGGGCAAAAAAGTGTACACTTCTGCTACTTTGTCCATTAGGGCTTTAAACTGTCAGTTTCATATGCTGAAATACCAGCAATTTCTCTTGTCTGTTTTAAAACAAAAGCTTACTTCCATTTCTGCCTGTGCAGATGATAAGGAATTACATGACTTATTGCATGCCACTGAACAAGTTGGGAAGCATGGTTTACACTGTGGATTTGATGCCTTGGAGGCTTCTTGTAGGGCTGCTGCCTTCGGCACAGTCATTAGAAGGCATGCATGGCTAAAGGAACAAAATTTGCCAGAACAAGTAAAAGCTAAATTATTGAATGCTCCTGTTCAGCATAATGTTTTGTTTGGAACAAAAGCTGAAGAGGTGATTAAAAAGATGGAGGATAAGGCGAAATCCATGCAAACAGTTAAAGATTTCTTACAAGTACAGCCACCAAGATTTAGCAGGAATTGGCCTTCCAAAAATTGGTCCTTTCCCACTTCAGACAGGCTTCAGAGGGGTAGATATAGACGCTCCAGAGGAAGGCCTCAAACACAAGCTTCTTATAGACCTAGACAGTGGACTGCTTCCACCCCTAGGGGAGGAGAGGATAGGTCACAAACTCATAGGATACAAACTCAATGACTCCCTCTGTTGGGCTGCAGGAACTTCTTGCCCGGAAGCCCCTCTCGGAGGAAAACTCTCTCTTTTTTTATCAAAATTGGACTCATATAACCCAGGACAAGTGGGTTCTGGATGTGGTTTTAAGAGGTTACAAATTCCATTTTCATACCCTGCCAAGGCCAAGCGGATGGCCAGACCTTCCAAAACATCAATGGACAGAGGCCTTAAACCAGGTGGAACCTCTTTTGGCTATGAAAGCCATAGAACTGGTTCCACTTTCAGAGATGGGACAAGGTTTTTACTCAAGGATCTTTCAAGTCCCCAGGAAGCAAAACTCATGGAGACCCATTCTGGATCTGTCAGTCTTGAACACCTTTCTAGAGATTCCAAAATTCAAGATACTTACTCTACAGCAGCTACTTCCAATGCTATCCAAAGATGCGTGGATGGTAACTTTGGATTTAAAGGAGGCATATTTACACATTCCCATCAAGCAGGGACGCAGAAAATACCACAGGTTCAAGGCCGGATCGAGGCACTTTCAATTCTCTGCGCTGCCCTTTGGATTGTCTACTGCACCCATGGTCTTCACCAAATGCCTGGCTCCAGTAGTAGCTTACTGCAGACTCAAGGGAATTCAAATTTACCCTTATCTGGACGATTGTCTAATTCAGGCAGACAGCAAGGATGTCATACTCCAGCATCTAGAGTTTGTACAGAACCTCCTCAAGTTCCTGGGATTCTCTGTAAACATAAAAAAGTCAAATTTTACACCCTCACAGCAGATAACTTTTCTGGGTGCTCTTCTAAACACCACAAACCAGATGGCATTTCTGACATCCGAAAAACAATTACAGCTGGCTTCAACTTTCAAAACCTTGGCAACTTTAACTCAGCTATCTGCAAGGAGATTTCTGCAGGCTTTGGGTTACATGGCCTCCTGCATCCTTCTCATACCATATGCAAGACTACACATGAGGAAAATACAGTGGTACCTAAAAAGTGTATGGTCTCAGCATTGCCACCGTTTAGACATACTGATCTCTGTCCTGCCTTGCCTTCAAAATGAATTTCTTTGGTGGTCCAGGGCATGCACTCTAAACAAAGGGAAACCCTTCTGTCTGCCTCCTGCCACTCAGATTCTAACCACGGACGCCTCGGATTATGCTTGGGGAGCCCATTTTCAGGGCAACTGTCTGCAGGGCCTTTGGACAAAGGATCAGAAGCACCTGCATATCAATTTAAAGGAAATGTTAGCCGTTCAGAAAGCTCTAATGGCCTTCAGGAATCTTCTACAACCAGGACAACTAGTAAGCAGAAACAAAGCACCCTGAACCACTGCTAGGTAGGCAAACAAATTTATTAAGCCGAACAGTTCACTCGAAAAAATAACGCTGAATCAAATCACCATACGTTTTCGTCCACAACTTCATCAGATTACACTAATACATTCAGTTAACTGCTTTTATATACTCATCCAAATTTTAAAAAACAGCCAGTAAAAACAATCATTGTACATAGAAGTGCATTGAGTTACTGCCCTCTACTGACAAGGAGGATTATTACACATTAAAGTCACAATTTTGCTGATCTCATTTTTAATACAGGGCAAGTGAGATCATGTCATTTAAACCAGGGAATTTACTGGCCTCCAACACCACTTGCCAGTATAATTCCCTGTATTCAACTAAAGTCTCCCACATACCGCCCTGGGGTCCTTTGGCACAACCTCTAATATAAAAACTGAAATTCAGCTTCAGGACAAGTTTTTGTGTGTTTGTACAGAGAATTTGTTTCACATTTTATACGAATATCATAGGTGTGCTCATAAATTCTCTGCTTAACCTTTCTTTCACTCTTGCCAATGTAAAAAGCATTACATTTTTACATAACCCAACATAAATAATCCCTTTGTGTTACAATTCGCAAAAGTTTTTAAAGTTAAAATTTTGTTATTTCTGGCAGATAAAGTAATGGTATCCCCAGTAATCAAATAAGAACAATAATTACAAGCACCACATTTAAATACACCAGCTTTTTTGTTTGTACCTGCTAACCTTGAATTCCCTTTACTACCTCTTTCAAAAATATCCTTCAGGGTGTTCCCTTTCCTATAAATATGTTTTATTTCACCCTGGAAAATGTGATTTAAGTCAGAAACTTTAGAAAAGTTAATCCACTCTTTGTCAAAAATTCTTTTGATCACACCAGCTTGTCCATCATATGTGGTAATGATACCTGATACGAATTCATTATTTAACCCATCTACTTTCTTGTTTGTGACTTGTTGAGTTGCAACATCTTCAATTTTACCCAATACAGGGGCAAACCTTCCTTCCTCCCATCACTGACTTCTTTGGAAACTCTATCAATGAGCTCTTCCGGTAGCCTCTATTCAGGAACATGTTTCTCAGGTTTTACACTCGTTACCATAACATGCATCATCAGAAGTCATTCTACACAAGCGCACAAATTGCCCTTTTATAACACTCCTTTTCTGGTGTGCGGGGTGCGAACTTGAGTAGTGCAGATAAGAATTAGAAAAGGTCTCTTTTCTATAAATTCTAGACTCAAAGCCATACTCAGTTTTAGATATGTTAACATCAAGGTATTTCAATTCATCAGTAGTGAATTTGTGAGTGAATTTTAAAAATTCTGTGGTACCATTTAGGTATTCCACAAAGCTACCAAATTCATCTTGAGTGCCTGCCCATAAGAAACACAAGTCGTCCAGAAATCTACCATACAACTTCCATAAACTACTATATTCTGAATTCAGTACAAACTTATTCTCCCAGAAGGACATTATAGTGTTAGCATAAGTGGGAGCACAGTGTGCCCCCATCGCCACACCTTTGTTTGTCGAAAATACTCGCCCTGAAAGAATATAAAATTATTCTTTAGGACAATCTCCATTAATAACAATACAGTTCTGAACTCATTGTGCCCTAGTAGTTTGGATTCAAGTAGCATTTCTTCGAACCATTCAAGGCCTACATCATGGGGTATACTTGTAAATAAGTCAATCACATCCAAGGTACCAAAACCTTTTGTTTCATTTGCAAGTGATTCATTTAGTTTTCCTAAGAAATGCCACGAATCTTTTAAAATAACATTGTTGTCGCAAACTATCTGCCAGAAATAACAAAATTTTAACTTTAAAAACTTTTGCGAATTGTAACACAAAAGGGATTATTTATGTTGGGTTATGTAAAAAATGTAATGCTTTTTACATTGGCAAGAGTGAAAGAAAGGTTAAGCAGAGAATTTATGAGCACACCTATGATATTCGTATAAAATGTGAAACAAATTCTCTGTACAAACACACAAAAACTTGTCCTGAAGCTGAATTTCAGTTTTTTATATTAGAGGTTGTGCCAAAGGACCCCAGGGGCGGTATGTGGGAGACTTTAGTTGAATACAGGGAATTATACTGGCAAGTGGTGTTGGAGGCCAGTAAATTCCCTGGTTTAAATGACATGATCTCACTTGCCCCTGTATTAAAAATGAGATCAGCAAAATTGTGACTTTAATGTGTAATAATCCTCCTTGTCAGTAGAGGGCAGTAACTCAATGCACTTCTATGTACAATGATTGTTTTTACTGGCTGTTTTAAAATTTGGATGAGTATATAAAAGCAGTTAACTGAATGTATTAGTGTAATCTGATGAAGTTGTGGACAAAACGTATGGTGATTTGATTCAGCGTTATTTTTTCGAGTGAACTGTTCGGCTTAATAAATTTGTTTGCCTACCTAGCAGTGGTTCAGGGTGCTTTGTTTCTGCTTACTGGTTTGTTCTGCATCCTCCGTTTTTTGGTTACTAGTAACTTTGGGATGGAATCACCTGCTGGGAGTGTGGCAAGCAATGGAGCAAAGACTAATGAAGTTGGTGAGCTCAGGAAGCTTATCGGACAGCTCACTCAACTTGTGGGGCTTTTGACCCCAGTCAGCCAATCTTTGGCCTCGGTATTGACGTCTGTATTGGAACCAGGAAACCAGGAAGTGCATCGGAGTGTTGAGGCGCGAGAGAGACGGGCTGTTGGTGAGGAAAATGATTCCAGAGATGTAGAAAGACAAAATGGAGCAGGATCCAGCAGTCTGGATGGTTTCCTCGATTTTGCTTGAAGAAACCGACCACGGACAATCTGAGCAGCCTAACAATGTTAGAAAAATGTGTGAAGGAGTTCGTTTTGGCCCTGGTGGTAGTTTAAACTCTACAGGTACAAAAAGACATTTCAGTGACTTATTCAATGTTGTTTATGATTTTGCTAGCAAAACAACACCAATGATAAACTACAAGGAACTTTTTCTCAAAAGCTTGATGACCTGGACTATTTTTATACAAATGCAAAATGTTAGAAATGGATAACACTTATTTAAAGTATTGTTTAGAACAGAAAATTGTGCCCAAAGGGCTTAGGGTATGCAAATACCCTAACAAGGTTGTGGAAGGTACAGAGTTTTATTTTGAACTAATAGAGGCTTTTGATAATTGTGGTTTTGATATAATGAGGGCTATCATTAAAAACAATGAGGTAGAAATAAAGAAGTTGCAAGAAACTGTAGAATGTATAAACAAGGACATTACTCACGATTTACTATTTACAGTGGACTAAGAGAGAAGCAAATATCATAAACTATTAAATAATTTAGAAAGTAAATGTTTGGAGGTTAAAAACAGAAAATTAAACAAGATTGAGAGAGATTTAAATGAATACAAAACAAAGAAACAATACCAAGCCTAAGAATTGGGTGAGAAATGTTAGAAATTATGACATTAATCACTTCAGAGAACCTAACAATGACATTTCTGACAATGAATTGCCTTTAGAGAATGATTATGATGCTGCATTTCCACCTTTAAGGCGGTCTGAGAGACTTATGCACAGGGAACCTGTTACTTACAATTCAAAAAACTACAAAACCAGAAACTGGGGAGCTCAGGAAAGGAGACGACCAGTCTGGGAATAATTACAAGCTGTGGTTTTAAATACAGTTATAAAGATTTTAATATTTTTAATTACACAGCTGTAGCAATTAACAGTAGTCATTTTGAACAATTGACAAAAGGTTTTGGTTTTATACCTAGAGAGAAAACAAATATTTTTAAACTTTTAATTGATATTAAATTATTTATCAGGAAGAAAAACTTAGAATTATATTTTAAAGGAAATGGTGTCAACATGAACAATGTAGAATTGCACGAAGAGCACCTTTAATCCCCCAACACACCCTCAGCTAAGAAACTTTGAATTGAGCTTGGAACACGAGCTTAGGAAAATTCTGAGTTGTCACAAAGTGCAGTCTAATTTAACAGACCCAGAGTTGAAAACTTTGAAATCATTAAGTGAGAACAAGAATATAAGAATTATGAAGCCCGATAAGGGCGGGGTTGTGCTTATGGATGCCATTAATTATGAGAGCAAAATGTTTGACATATTAAATGATAATACCAAATACACCAGAATATCCTTGAATGAAATTAATATTGCCTACAATTTAATTTATATTATTTTAAATGACTTATTAATGGATGGAGTTATTGACATGAGTACTTTTAAATATTTGCATGTAGATAAACCGAGAATACCCTCCATATTTGGGATACCAAAGGTGCATAAAGATGAAAGTGACCCACCTTTGAGAGTGATAGTGTCAGCAAGGTTCGGTCACTGCACCTTTGGCCAAGTACATTGACCAGAAGATAAAAAGCTTGTTTGTGACAACAATGTTATTTTAAAAGATTCGTGGCATTTCTTAGGAAAACTAAATGAATCACTTGCAAATGAAACAAAAGGTTTTGGTACCTTGGATGTGATTGACTTATTTACAAGTATACCCTATGATGTAGGCCTTGAATGGTTCAAGAAATGCTACTTGAATCCAAACTACTAGGGCACAATGAGTTCAGAACTGTATTGTTATTAATGGAGATTGTCCTAAAGAATAATTTTATATTCTTTCAGGGCAGTATTTTCGACAAACAAAAGGTGTGGCGATGGGGCACACTGTGCTCCCACTTATGCTAACACTATAATGTCCTTCTGGGAGAATAAGTTTGTACTGAATTCAGAATATAGTAGTTTATGGAAGTTGTATGGTAGATTTCTGACGACTTGTGTTTCTTATGGGCAGGCACTCAAGATGAATTTGGTAGCTTTGTGGAATACCTAAATGGTACCACAGAATTTTTAAAATTCACTCACAAATTCACTACTGATGAATTGAAATACCTTGATGTTAACATATCTAAAACTGAGTATGGCTTTGAGTCTAGAATTTATAGAAAAGAGACCTTTTCTAATTCTTATCTGCACTACTCAAGTTCGCACCCCCCACACCAGAAAAGGAGTGTTATAAAAGGGCAATTTGTGCTTGTGTAGAATGACTTCTGATGATGCATGTTATGGTAACGAATGTAAAACCTGAGAAACATGTTCCTGAATAGAGGCTACCCGGAAGAGCTCATTGATAGAGTTTCCAAAGAAGTCAGTGATGGGAGGAAGGGAAGGTTTGCCCCTGTATTGGGTAAAATTGAAGATGTTGCAACTCAACAAGTCACAAACAAGAAAGTAGATGGGTTAAATAATGAATTGATCAGGTATCATTACCACATATGATGGACAAGCTGGTGTGATCAAAAGAATTTTTGACAAAGAGTGGATTAACTTTTCTAAAGTTTCTGACTTAAATCACATTTTCCAGGGTGAAATAAAACATATTTATAGGAAAGGGAACACCCTGAAGGATATTTTGAAAGAGGTAGTAAAGGGAATTCAAGGTTAGCAGGTACAAACAAAAAAGCTGGTGTATTTAAATGTGGTGCTTGTAATTATTGTTCTTATTTGATTACTGGGGATACCATTACTTTATCTGCCAGAAATAACAAAATTTTAACTTTAAAAACTTTTGCGAATTGTAACACAAAAGGGATTATTTATGTTGGGTTATGTAAAAAATGTAATGCTTTTTACATTGGCAAGAGTGAAAGAAAGGTTAAGCAGAGAATTTATGAGCACACCTATGATATTCGTATAAAATGTGAAACAAATTCTCTGTACAAACACACAAAAACTTGTCCTGAAGCTGAATTTCAGTTTTTTATATTAGAGGTTGTGCCAAAGGACCCCAGGGGTCGTATGTGGGAGACTTTAGTTGAATACAGGGAATTATACTGGCAAGTGGTGTTGGAGGCCAGTAAATTCCCTGGTTTAAATGACATGATCTCACTTGCCCTGTATTAAAAATGAGATCAGCAAAATTGTGACTTTAATGTGTAATAATCCTCCTTGTCAGTAGAGGGCAGTAACTCAATGCACTTCTATGTACAATGATTGTTTTTACTGGCTGTTTTTTAAAATTTGGATGAGTATATAAAAGCAGTTAACTGAATGTATTAGTGTAATCTGATGAAGTTGTGGACGAAAACGTATGGTGATTTGATTCAGCGTTATTTTTTCGAGTGAACTGTTCGGCTTAATAAATTTGTTTGCCTACCTAGCAGTGGTTCAGGGTGCTTTGTTTCTGCTTACTGGTTTGTTCTGCATCCTCCGTTTTTTGGTAACCAGGACAACTACTCATACGGACAGACAACACCACAGTTATGTGGTACATAAACAAGCAAGGTGGATCTCATTCCTACCCCCTTTGCAGACTAGCCATGGATCTGTGGAACACAGCTCTAGCTTGCAATCTGGACCTTCAAGCTCAGCTTCTACCAGGGAAGCAAAACTTCCTGGCAGACAGTCTGAGCAGAAACCTTTCGGATCCACACGAGTGGATGCTGGACACCAAAATATTCAGGATGATAACAGCAGTCTGGGGATGTCCTCACATAGACCTCTTTGCATCCCGTCTCAATCATCAACTACAAAATTTTTGCACCAGGACTTTCCACAAAGAAGCTTGGAAAGTGGATGCCCTATCATTCAGTTGGAGGAACCTCTTGGGATATGCCTTTCCACCTCTACCTCTTCTTCCACGGGTATTATTAAAGATAAAACAGGACAAGCCCAAGATGATAATCTTGCTGGCCCCAAATTGGCCTCGACAGTTTTGGTACCCAACTCTAAAAAACCTATGTCTGGAGCCCCCTTGGGTTTTACCTCAGTCTCCGAACCTTTTGTCCCAACATCAGGGTCAGGTTCTACACTCTCATGTCAGAACTCTCAGCCTGGCGGCCTGGTTAATCCAGGGCCTTTGATTTCTTCTTTCCTACCCAAGCAGGTTATGGATGTCATTTTAGAAGCCAGACGTCCTAGCACTAGAAAATCTTATGCAGGAAAATGGAAAAGATTTTGTTCCTGGATGTAGGCTCAGGATTCTGATCCTCTTCTTCCGAACATTCCTTCAATTTTACTTTACTTGACAGATCTCTTACATAAGGGTCTCTCTTTCTCTTCCATTAAGATACATGCCTCTGCTATTTCTGCTCATTATAATACAGACCCTCCAATCTTTTCCCACCAGCTCATGAGACAGTTTCTCAGAGGAGCTAAGAATTTAAGACCTCCTAGATCTCCTCCCATTCCTGCTTGGGATCTCAACTATGTTTTGGAAAAACTAACCTTGCCTCCTTTTGAGCCTGCTGCCTCTTCTGACATCAAGTTTTTATCTTGGAAGACAGCTATCCTGTTAGCCCTTACCTCTGCCAGGAGAGTTTCAGAGTTACAAGCTCTTATGGCTGTGGAGCTTTATATTATTTTTCATCAAGACAGGGTGTCTTTGAGGACTAATCCTACCTTCATGCCTAAGGTGGTTTCCAAAGTGGCTTTAAATCAAGCTATCCACTTGCCAACTTTTTTCCCCACTCCTCAAAATAAAGGGGAAAGGATCTTACATTCCTTGGATATACACAGACAACTACGTTTTTACCTGGACAGAACCAAGGACATCAGAAAATCAGAACAATTGTTTGTTTCTTATGCTTCAAGTTCCCAAGGTAAAGCCATTTCAAAACAGACCATTTCTAAATGGATTGCTCATGGAATCAGATTTTGTTATTCACACCATGGAAAGCAAATCCCAGGGAGTATACGGACTCATTCCACAAGAGCTGCTGCCACTTCTGCGGCCTTCCTCAGGGGAGTTCCTACCAAAGACATTTTGGAAGCTGCAACTTGGAGTTCAGAGCATACCTTTTCTAAGCACTACAATCTACCTCTCTACTCTAAGTCTAGGGCAGGCTTTGCCTCTGCAGTCTTGCAGGGCCTTTTAGCCGCCCCTTCTTCTTTATGACCACCTCCCTTTCTTTCAGCTTTGGGATTCTACCCTACAGTCATGACTGCAACAGTGAAAAACGATGAACATAGTACAGTTGTGTACACCTACCATAAATGTAGATGTTCAAGTGTCTTCACTGTTGCAGTCTGGGTTTCCCTCCCTCCTGTCCCCTCTTATTTTTACTTTTGTGTGGTTCCTTTTTTCACCATTCTTCTGAGGTGTATTTGCAAAGGGTATGGGACCTTTCTCATTTTGGGACTCTTGACATCTGGGGCAAGAAAAACTGGAGAAGATGGCGTCGGCTGTCAGCTTTGTACTCCTGGTGCTCTGACGTCAGGGAGCATGGTTGAACAGCCGACGCTGGACCCAGACTTTGGGATTCTGGCCGACCGAGGACTGCCTGCCGGCAGGGGAGAACCCTACAGTCATGACTGCAACAGTGAAGACACTCGAACATCTACATTTATGGTAGGTGTACACAACTGTACTTTCTCTCTTTCTCAACCCATAAAACCTTGAAAAACATTCAAGAAGAAAACCAAATTTCAGTAACATGTTATGCCCTTCTTCACTCAAATGTATTCCCTGGAGTTAAAATCCAGTTGTGGATTTAACCTTTTAGTATAGCTAGACTATAATTCTCTTCATCAGATTAATTAAACTGTTTACACTCTGGGTGGGAGGTTGACATAATGATTAAGGTGTTTACCTTACAGATTCAAGGTGCAGGGTTTGATTCTCACATGGGGTGATTGGCTAGGCTTAAAATGGCTCACAAGGGCAGTTAGCTTAGCACTAATCTGTCTTCTTTTTCTTTCAGCTTTTCCCGGTTAGGGGTCACCACAGCGAATCACCTGCCTAGCACTAATCTATGAACCTATAAATTTGCAGCAAATACCCCTTTCAGAACCCAGCACATTTTAACACTAAAAAGCCTAAATTTGGTTAGAACTACCCACCAGCTAACATATACACATCTATAAAATTATCCATTATCCAACTACTTGTCTACCTGTAAATATCGTACTATGTTCCCACTCTGTCATTATGATCCAGTGACCAAAAACTTCTCTCTGCCCACAAACTAATCAAGTATGCTCAACATGCTCTGTACTCCTATCATGTTGCTAAGGACTCCTTATCTATAACTATCTGGTCAGTACCTTCACTCCAGTCTTTTAAACCCCCCTGAAAGACTTTCTAGCCAAACTCTGGCTCTGTTCGTGCTCAACCCCCAGTTAAACTATGTCTCTAATTATGAACAAGTTCCTAATGTTACCTTACATTTCCTTACTCCCCCTTCTTTACTTACGTCTTAACTTTAGTCAGTTTCTCTTTTCCAACTCTCTCAAAATATGCCATAGCCTTGTTATTTCCTTCACATTGCAATTCCTATTGATATTATACTGACTTACCTTTAATTTCTCTAAACTAACATTTCTGTAAATATTTAGTTGTCATATAAGTTGTATCTATTTTAACCAGTGGTGTTGTGTTTATATGTAATTTGGTATAATTAAACTGTAGATGTTTGTTTTACTTCTGAAGCTTGTAAAATTATGGTTGTTAAAATGTTTTTGAAATACTTTGGAGCATTTCTACTCAGACTTCCACTGAAAATGGACACCTACCCAGTCGGATCTTCCCAGTAATCAAATGTCAGTAAATGAGATAAATAAAAAAGACATTTCTGTGCAAATTTGAGTAGTATTAGTTCATAGGTTCATAGATTAGTACTAGTTGTATTTTATTATTGTTTAAAATAAATAAATCAAATAAATTGCAAAATCTGAAAAAAAGATGGAGAAGTATCTACTTATAGTTGAGGAAGTTTTACAACAGTGCTAATTGCCAAATTCTTTCAGTGTAAGATGCAAACCAAAGATTTTTAGTAGTATGTGCTAATGAGGGATTCTGACAGATAAAGCCAAATGAATGCTTTAAAGTTTGTTTGTGTCTTTTGGCTTTTCCTGGTTAGGGGTCGCCACAGCGGAACTCCGGTCCGCTAATGATTGGCAGTAGATTTTTATGTGCCGAGTTGCCAGCCCTGACGCACAACCTTCAACGAAGGTACGCCCATTCATGCATGTTTCCACACAGAAGACGCTGTAGCTGAGAATCGAACAGGACAGCGTGTTACTGTGAGGCGACAACACTACCGCAGCACCACCGCCACAGTTGAATGCTTTAAAGTATATGCATTTAATAGGTATGAGACTAAACATTACATACACTTGACTGTTTTTTGGAACTAGTTCTATTAAAAGTAAATTTGTGACATTATCGAGTCCAAGTAAAATCTGCAAAAATAATGGCATTTCTTGCAGGGGAAGGAGTCTCCCCGCATTCATGTCATCTGTCTGCTTACTTAACACCCAATGTCATGTGATCTTGGAGTTAGTTTAAGGAGAAACTTCTATAATCCCAGTATTTGTTTCATGCATTTCAGGTAACACACATCAGCACAACAGAAGAATCAGTGGAAAAAAAATAATGATTCCTTTTTTGTTGTAATTTTGGTCAATGAACAATAGGACTCTGTATTTAATATACTATCTGAAAGGCACAGGTTCCTTGTATGTCCTTTTGGTATTTTATCAGCACCAGAAGTATTCCCAAAAAGCTGTTGCACAGATAACTCATGACTGGAAAGGCATTATAACCTTAACTGATGATATAATAGCATGGGGTTGGACATAAAAGAATGTCAAGAGAAAATATAGCTGCTAAATAGAGTACAACAGCACAAATTCAGGTTATGAATATCAGCAAATGTGAAAAATTAGAACAAGTCTGGTTTAGTACCTCATGGGAGCCAGTAGTTCCTCTACCATGTCTCTTGTTGAATGTTTTGTTCTGACAAATATTCATATGTTACATAGGAGAGGGAAGATAATCCTGACCTGTCAAGGAGTTACTTGTAACAGCCAACTTGTAGTAAGCATATGATAGGATCCAAAGAAAGCTGATTTGGGCAGTCCTGGGGTGGTTCAAAGTCCCAAAAATATTGGTTGAATTAGCGCAGGCTATGTACAAGGACCCAGTGATTCCAGTATGAACAGTGTTCGGTTTTGCTGAGGGATTCCCAGTGGGAGTGGGTATGTATCAGGGTTCAGCTCTTAGCCCACTGCTGTCCCTAGTGGTGATGGACTACATTAGCAAACAAGTCTGAGGGGCAGATGAACAAAATTACTGTGTGCAGATTGTGATTTTACAGGCTGATTCTGAGCAAGAGTTTCACCAAAGGATAGGGGAGTGGAATGCAAAACTAAAGGAGTATGGGATGAAACTGAGTGCAGTTAAGATAGTTGTGATGGCAGCAGATAGGGAAATCAGACAAAGCTGAGAATTCAGATAGAAGGTAAGTTAGCGGAACAGGTTATGGTATCTGGGAGGGTTGGTTGAGGAGAAGGGAAGTTCAAATGAGGAGGTGAAAGTAGAATCAAAGGGACTGTAGCCCACTGGCATAGAGTGTCAGGGGACAGTGTATGATAGATGAATGCCAAAGAATCTGAAAAGTAATGTGTATAAAACAGTAGTGCAACCAGTACTACTGTATGATACAGAAACCTGGCAGAGCAGTTGAGGAAGCTATAGGTGATTGAGATGAAAGGCATGAGATCAGTAGTAGGATGCACTCTGTGGGACAGACGAAATGAGGACATTAGAAGTAACTCCAATTCAGAGAAGGTAAAAGAAAACATTATGTGGTTTGGACAGGTGCAGAAAAGCAGAAGATTTTGGACAGGCACAAAGTATGCAAGAAGAAACAAGGACATCCAACAAAGAGATGGCTGGATTGTATGAGTGAAGACCTGTGACAGTTTAACATGACTGTTGCAGAAGGTAAGAGAATAGCACTGAATCAAGAGAAAAATGGTGACAGTTGTCATGGTACCCCGACCCCATGTAGAAAATGGGGGGAAAAGTGTGGTGTTGGAGTTGACGATGACGATGTTACAGCTAACTTGAAGGGTGCTTCTTGATGGCTCCGTGGATGGGCTGAATCCCAAGTAGAAGTTCCACCAGGTGAAAAGAGTCTGAGGCTAGCTCGTGTGGAGCTCAGAAAGCATACGACATACAGTACTGTTTTACCAAATAGGGCCTGACTATCAGAATCACTGTCAAGACATTGGGCATTAGTACGTTTTGAGAGTGAGCATGGATGAACAACTTTTTTTTTATACATGTGTGTGGTAGGCATTCTCTTGAAGCAAGCACTGTTTGTGAGTGGATGTACTCTTGAAACAAGCTCACTGAAGGCTTAAACTCCCTTAGTGGAGTTGGCTTTGACTGCAGTATTGGCATGTAGGTGGTTTACTGCCTCAAAGCAGGAGATAATGTAGTTGGCAGCCTACTTGAAAAGGATCTGGTTGACAGCTACAAGCCCATGTCTGTGTAACTTAATGAGGTTAACCTAAGGTCCACCCTTCTGATATTAGGTGCCTGTCTCAAATAACATCTGAGCTGGCAGTGAGCTTGCAGGATGTGAAGAGCCTTCTGTTGTCTGGTTTCTGCCTCCATAAAAAAGAAAATTAAGATGATTTGACTGGAGCAACAGCTCCAAAATGAAGTTGGGCGGAAATGTGGAGTTATCTTTAGGGATAACAGGTCTCTATGAAAGACCAAATAAAATTTGTTATACTTGAGTTATTAAAGCTTTGAGATTTTTATGAGAGGAAGAGATGTCCACTAGAACGAGCATCTTCCATCAGAAGAACTTTTCAAGCTCATAGCAGCATATTACAGACGTGAACCTTTTGGCCATAAATTTCAAATCCCACAGGAGATTAGGGATCATTTAGAGAATGATGGAGGTGCAGCACTCCATTTAAAGGACTGTTCCTGAGCTACAGACTTTACCTCTGAAGTTTGTGATGTGCAGAAATAGCTGACCTGTGCACTTTGACTATGGATGAATTGGGTCATACAGTTGTCTACAGGGAACTGGATCCTGCACTGTAACATCACTCTTGTCAGCCAAGGCTGTGATCTCTTGGGTTCTAAGTACAGGAAGAGCTAACCTTGGAGATTGTCCATTTCTTTCCTCATTGAGCCAGTGCTCTAAGCACAAGTCAGAGAAGACGTTCTTCAATTTTTCATGTTAACCCCCCCCCCCAACTAAAACCAGGAAGGCAAACATTGCAATGACATTTCCAGGGATTCTCCTGGGTAGGTGACCAGGATCTAGTCATTCATCTCCTGCAAGGACTCAGCACCACTGTCAACACCTTGGTAAAGACTGTTTGTTGAAAAGGGCTCAGTTGATAGCACTTGTGTATTGGAAAGGATGCCCACAACAAAAATAGAGAAGTCTGTTTTGTGGTCTGAAAATGCCTTATTTATCAGAATGTGTCAGTCATGTCCAGCAAAACCATCCAGGTACCTTGTAGGTGCAAGTGACTAAGCCCTGCAAGGGTGACCTTCTGAAATGACTTGCAGTGATTTTGCTGTGAAGTATTTAGGTCAGAAATAGGCAAGGACTGCACCACTCTCTTTGGGGCCAGAGAGAGAGAGGCAGAAGTAAAAATAGGAAGTCCTTGTCAGATCCAAAATAAGGATGGCTTTTGATAGATCCTTTGAGCAGTAAGTCTAGACCTCTCTCTCCCAAGAATTCCATTGAGATGCAGTGGTCTGTCATTTGAGGTCTTTTTGAAAGGGATGAAAGTGGGATAGAAACCACTGAACTTGAGATTATGACAGTGAGTGACAATGTCCAGAACTTACTGGCCTATTGTGATGCTTCTTCAAGCCGAGTGGAACACTTGTATGACTCCTGAAGCCATGTGCAGTTCCAGACCAGAGCTAGAACTGGAGCTCTGTAACAAGTAGAGTCATCCCATTGTAGAATTAGTCATCAGTGGAGGAGGACAAAACTATGCCTCTTCAATGCTCCACTTAGAAGGTAAGGCGTATTCCCAAAAGAGGCAGAGGTGGAAGTTGAATTAAGAGTTCATGTGCACCTTTCATGCATAGGCCACTGACATTATCCTGAGTGGACCATCCGAGTTGTACTTGTGCAAGAAATGGGCATCCAGGATGTCCTTCTATTCCTATGTTGCAGTATTCCACATATGGGTTGGGTCGATATTATAACATCGAAGTTATGGAACATTGAATACAATATGGTCGACACCATATTGTCGAAGTTCCGTAACTTCGAAAATGAAAAAAAAACATTAAAACTTTAAATTTTTACCCTAATGGGTTTAAGCCCCCCTGCGCTCCCCACAACCCCCACTACTTAAATATACCAACTCTAAGACCGCACTGCATTGCAGTAAATGGAAATTTCCCCTTAAGGAGATTTCTGTTTACACGCTCGCGATTCTGAACATTCGATATTGTCGTGCCGACAATGTCAGATTCTACATTATTGGCTTTCGAGAATATAATATAGACCCTATGGGTTTACCCTTCTTCTTTCACATGCGTCCAGCCGTATTCCAAAGTTTTTCAGTCCCACATGGTGCGTCGGACGTCTGACGTGGTTGACAGGAACGTGGGTCATAAAAGTGATGTCTGCATGCACTAGCCCTCAGAACAGAATCCCCAGTCGGAGCCAGTCCTAAAAGGACATAGCTTGTCCAATGCCACCTGGAGGGGCGAGTGCAACCTGACAAGTTGGGAAGGTGGGTGGGAAGGAATACTGCAACATGGAAGAGAAGGACATCTATGGTTATCATAAAATTTTACACAACTATTCTGTCCTTCTATTCCTGTGTTGCAGTATTCCACATATCGGTGAGTGCCACAGCTCACTAAGAATGGGGTGGTGGTCTGGTAGAGCTCTCCAGGAATCCATGGAGGACAGCCCTGGCAAATCCTGCTCTGGCCCTAGAGATTTGGTCCAGCTTGTTGTGTTTGGTGAAAGTGTGTATTGAGAACCAGGTAGCAGCTTCAAGGATAGTGTTAGTGTCTAGTCCCTTAAAAAAGGCTCCTGAAGAGGCCATAGCTCTTGTGGAGTGGGCTTTAATAGATCCATGCAATGTTTTACCATGGTACCAGTAGCAAAAGGTAATGGTCTTGGAGATCCACGTTGAAATGGTCTGTTTGGCCACTGCTTTCCCCAGAGCCCTGGGGTGGAAAGAGACAAACAGTTGGCCAGATTTCCTGCTAGACTTGGTTTTATGGAGATAAAACCTCAGCTGTCTGTGAACATCTAGGGTATGGAGAACTCTCTCACTATCCCCGTGAGAGTTAGGAAATAAGGTCGGTAGGTGGATGGACTGATTCAAGAATATGTCATTCACCACCTTGGGCATGAAGAAGGGGTTAGTCTTGAGGGAGGCCCTATCCAGATGGAAGATAAGGAATGGTGGGTCAGCCATCAGAGCTTGTAGCTCTCAGACCCTCGTGGCTGAGGTAACAGCCACCAGTAAGACAGTTTTCCAGGTGCCGAACTTTAAGGAGGCTTTAGCCTCTGGCTCGAAGGGGGCCAGGGTGAGCTTTTCCAGTGCATAGTTGAGATCCTATGGAGGAGGGGTTGGTTTCCTGGAGGGATCTAAGATGAAGGACCCCTTTGAGGAAGAGCTTTGACGGTAATCTGGATGCTAAGGGTGGATCCAGGGGAAGATGGGCAGAGATCGCAGATAGGTGTGCCTTTATAGAAGAGTAGGCCAGTCCTGTCTGCCATAGTTCACACAGGTAAGACAGGATTAGAGGGATGTTGCTTTCCAGCAGGTCCAGCTGTCTTCTTTGACACCATAAGGAAAATCTTTTCCACTTGGATAGGTAATATTTTCTAGTATTGAGTTTCCTGGCTTCCTGCAGGACTTTGAGCACGTCCTCATTGTACAGGTGTCTAAAAGTGATCAGAATCCTATTAGCCATAGGGCGAGGTTCAAAGACTGCCACTGTGGATGTATCTGAGATCCCTTGATGTTCTTCGTGGTTCACAGTTGCAGTCATTACATCTGGGTTATCTGCCTGCAGGTAGCCCTCAGCCAGCCTGAATACCAGAGTCTTGGATTCCTGCGTCGGATGCTGTCTCTTTTCCATGACATCAGGGGTATAAAACATGCAACCGACACCATTACATCAGTCTTTCTTGCAGCGCGGTGCCCGAAGCAGAAGCAGTTCCCAAGTGCCGGTCAGCTGACTCCTGAAATTTTCGTTCTCGAGTTTCAGTACCGAAGTCTTGGAAAAAAGCTAAGTACCCCACTGGTGATCCTTTTCGTAGGTTCATAGGTTAGTACTAAGCTAACTGCCCTTGCCATTGTAAGCCTAGCCAATTATCCCTTGTGAGACTCAAACCCTGCACCTTGTGGTTTGTAAGGCAAACACCTTAACCATTAGGACACCCTCCCAACCCTCTTAACTGATGTCAGTAAAAGTTAACAATTATCTTACCTGTGGAAAGCAAATACCTCATAAAGATTTTCATTCGTACTGCATTCCTTGCTTAGGCCCAGACCACGATGTCCCTCGCTGTCGGTTTTGTGCCTTATTCAACCCCCGAACTATTCGTCGTTGGTCTGTTTTCGCAGCAAATTATTTTGGTACTCTGTTTAACTATCCAGAAATGGCTTCGGTAAGCCATCCGACTACCGATATTCTGAAAAAAAAGAAAGGATAAGGACATAGACCGCATAGGTCCAAAACTGCCAACGATGTCTCCGTTAAGCTAGTTGCCAGTTCACCGGTACTCAGTGAGGCACTTTCGTAGCCCCTGATATCCGCTACTTTAGATTCGCAGGCCTCTATTGAGACCCATTCAGAGTCCGGTATGCCGCAAGATGCTTCTTCGACTGTGGAACCTGTGGATGTCTCTACTCTGGATGGGTCCAGAGCCGCTGTGCAGGCACCGGCTTCTGAGGGTGTATTCAGGCCTACAGATTTGCATTTTAAACCAACGCCATCTTCTTCATCCAGGCCTAAAACTCGACCCACGCCTAGAAAACCGACGTCCAAACTGCATGGTCAGGCCCATATGCCTAAAAAACAAATGCTTAGAATGGCTGAAGACCTTATTACTTTAATTAGGGGAAGCCAGCCTTCCCCCTCTAAGAGACCTAGAACAGATTTTCCTTCTGATTCTTCTGATCAGGATTCTGAAATCTCTGATGTTCTTCATCTCACATTGCTGCAGTCCTTACACTTGGGTAGTCCGCTGTCCTCGGTCGGCCCGAATATCAAAGTATAAGGCTGACGTCGGTCAGGGCGCATTTGACTGACGTCAGGACGTCAGGGTACAAATGCGCATGACCGACGTCATATCCTCAGTCTTTTTTGCCGCATGGTCCAATGCAGAAGCAGCATTGCAAGTGCCGGTTGGCGTTCTGAGATTTTTCGATTTAGAAGTTTCAGACCGAGTTCAAAGTTGGCTAAGTACCCCGTTGGGGAATATTTTAGTTTTTTCTTGCCTCAATCATTTACCGGATGTCAGAAAAAGTCAATAATTGCATTTCTTGTGGGAAACAGATACCGCATAGAGATTATCATACTTTGTGTATTCCTTGCTTAGGGCCTGAGCACGACGTTGTTGGCTGTCGCTCTTGTGCTAGATTTAATAAACGCACTATAAAGAGAAGGTTGGATTGTGCAAGGTTAGTCTTTGGGAAGCGGTGCAACTATAAAATGCCGTCGGATGCTCCGGCCGCTTCTTCAAGAAGCGCAAGGACAAGGCAGTTAAGCCTAGGCTAGAAGAGCCGTCTGTACCAGACGCCGGTTCTTTAGAGGTGTCGGTGGAGCTGGTGGCTCCACCGGAGGTTTCTTTGTCTTCCCAGGGTGAGACCTTATTATTGCAAGATGTGGCCTTTCAGGAGACAAGTCAGGCTGAGGGGGCTTCTCAGGTTACTATACTCCCCTCCCTTCCTAAGGTGGCTAGGCCCTCTCCTTCTGTTTCAAAGGCTTCTCCCAGGGGCAGGCCAGGTTTAGCTTCAGTTGGTGTTACCCCTAGCTCTTCAGGTACTGTGCCCAAGAAGCATATGCTTAAAATGGCAGAAGATTTGATTACTTTGATTAGGGTTCTATGCCCCTCCTGATAAGAGACCTAGGGTGGAGCCTGAGCTGGGGGTTTTGAGCAGGCTTCAGATGTTTCAGAGTCTTCGGCTGAAGACTTGCAGGAGTACTCTCCTTATTCTGATTCTGATGTGGATGATTCTACTCCTTCTGCCACTCCTCCTGAGGATTTTTCTTTTCAGAAACTCTTCATTCCATGAGGGAGCATTTTAAGTGGGAAGGTCAGGACTTCTCTGATTCCAGGAAAAGGCTTAGGAATTTCTGTTTTACCCCAGCATAGGCCTTTGGCTATACCTCCTGTTTTGCATGTAGTGGAAGATGTTTTACAGAGGCTTCTCTTAATCCTGATTCTTTGCCTCCTGCTCCTGTTAAGCCGGATAGGTATTACAGGGTGCCTGAAGCTCATAAGTATCTTTTAAGAGTCCTAGGGCAGACCCAGAAACTATTAGCCAGGGGCCTAAAGGTGTTAAGGCTTCTGTTGTTAAAAATCCGGTTCCTGCAGACAAGGAGGCTAGGGCCTTGGATAGATGGGGAAAGAAAGTCTATACTTCTTCTACTCTTGCTATGAGGGCTCTGAATTGCCAGTTTCACATGTTGAAATACCAAAACTATCTCCTTTCACTATTGAAGTCTAAGGTTGATGCTCTGGCAGTAGGTATTGATTGTAAAGAGTTGCAAGATTTAGTGCATGTTTCTGAACAGGTGGGTAAGCATTCTTTGCAATGTGGTTTTGATGCTGTACAGGCCTCGTCTAGGGTGGCTGCCACTGGGTCAGTTCTTCGAGGCACGCCTGGCTGAGGGATCAGAATTTGTCTGAACATGTTAAAACAAGGATTTTAGATGCTCCTTTACAATCTGACGTGTTGTTTGGTCCTCCTGTTGAGTCAGTTTTAAAGAAAATGGAAGACAAGGCTAAGTCTATGCAGACTGTTAAAGATTTTTTGCAGGTCCAGCCTCCAAAGTTTAGTAGAAATTGGCCTACTAAAGGGTGGACGTATTCTTCTTATGATTCCAAGTCTAGGGGTAGATCTAGACGTGGTAAGGGCAGAGCTCAGGGCTCTTTCAGGCCTAGAACAGGGAGTTCTCCTGCACAGGCTTCGGGTGAGGGCAGGGGTCAGTCCTTTCGTAAACAGACCCAATGACCTACCTTTTCAGCTGCCAGAGCCTGCTCGTCTGGCAGCACCTTTGGGAGGAAGGTTGGCACTTTTCAAAGAAAATTGGAGTTTAATTACCCAGGACAGATGGGTATTGGATATCATACACCACGGCTACAGGTTTTATTTCCATACCTTGCCTCTTTTCAAAGGCATGCCAGACGTTCCTCCTCAACAAAGGATAGAGGCTCACAAACAGGTTTCTCTGTTGCTCCAACTAGGGGCCATACAGCCGGTCCCTCTGCCAGAAGTGGGCCTAGGATTTTATTCTCGCCTGTTCCTAGTACCAAAGTAGGGGAACACGTGGAGACCAATTTTGGATTTATCTATCCTCAACACTTATCTGGACATTCCCAAGTTCAAAATGTTGACATTGCAGCAGCTTTTACCTCTGCTGGGCAAAGATCATTGGATGGTAACTTTGGATCTCAAAGAGGCTTACCTTCATGTTCCTATCAGACTCAGTTGCAGAAAGTATCTGCGTTTTCGAGCTGGGACTTCTCACTATCAGTTCTCTGCATTGCCCTTTGGCTTATCTACTGCCCAGAGTGTTCACGAAAGTTCTGGCTCCAGTGATAGCTTTCTTCAGACTAAAAGGAATACAGATCTATCCTTATTTGGACGACTGCCTAATTCTGGCTCAAGGAAGGGAAGAGCTTCTTCGTCATCTGGAATATGTGATAGCAGTGCTAAGATGCCTAGGGTATTCTGTGAACGAAATAAAGTCCAGTCTAGTACCCTCTCAAGACATGTGCTTTCTGGGTGTGAGACTGAATACAGCATCCCAGATGGCCTTTTTAACCCCGGACAAACAAAAGAGTCTATCCCTTTACTTCCATCAACTATCTCATCAGTCCGGGCTGACTGCAAGGACAGTCCTTCAAGCCTTAGGGTTCATGGCATCTTGTATTCTGGTGCTTCCCAATGCCAAACTGCATATGAGGAAGCTACAATGGTATCTCAAAATGTATGGACACAGCACTGCCAGGATCTGGACACTGTCATTCAAATAATACCTTGCATTCAGAAGGAATTTTGTGGTGGGCTCAGGAATGTCACCTAAACAAGGGACTCTCTGTGACCCGGCCAGAGGCGAGTCAGATTTTAACGACAGATGCCTCAGACAAAGCTTGGGGAGCTCATCTAAATGGAAAGTGGATACAAAACAAGTGGCCTGTCAGACTACAACATCTACATATCAACATGAAGGAGATGTTAGCAGTCCAGTTTGCATTAATAGCTTTCAAGGAATTCCTTCTTCCAGGACAGGTGTTGATTCTAACAGACAACACAACTGTCATGTGGTACATCAACAAGCAAGGGGAACGATTCTTATCCTCTATGCAGGCAAGCAATGATTTTGTGGGAGACTGCTCTCCGTTTACAGCTCAATCTTCAGGCAAGGTTTCTGCCAGGAGCACAGAACTCCTTAGCAGATGTGTTGAGCAGACGAATTATGGATCCCCACGAGTGGAAATTGGATCCTCATGTATTTCAGAAATTGACAGTGTCATGGGGAACTCCAGACATAGATCTGTTCGCTTCTCCACTAAACCATCAGCTGCCAAAGTTTTGCACAAAGAGGTTTCATCCCACAGCTTGGAGAGTGGATGCTCTTTCTTTCAATTGGAGCAATCTTCATGTGTATGCCTTTCCACCTCTGCCTCTCCTCCCAAAGGTACTTCTGAAGGTCAGACAGGACAAGCCAAGGATGATTTTAATAGCTCCAGATTGGCCTCGACAGCACTGGTACCCATTACTAAGAAGTCTAGTACGGAAGCCTCCATGGCCTTTGCCTTCGATTCCACACCTGTTGTCACAGGAGGACAGCCATTTGCTCAATGTCAAGCTTCACTCTCTGCACCTAACAGCCTGGCATATTCTGTTTTGAACCATAGTGGGCCTCCACTTCCTCAGCAAGTTTTGAATGTTATTTTGGAAGCTAGAAGGCCTAGTACAAGGAAAGTGTATGGATAAATGGAAGAGATTTTTATTTTGGAGTGCAGCAAAAGATTTTGATGTTTCTGGGCCTAATTTGAGTGTGGCTCTTCAATATCTTACTGAGTTACTGGACAAAGGTTTGTCTTTCTCTTCTATTAAGGTTCATGCTGCAGCAATTTCGCTCACTATGATTGTGACCCACCATTGTTTTCTCATCCTTTGTTCAAGCAATTTCTTAGAGGGGCAAAGAATATAAGACCCCACTAAAAGCTCCTACTCCTGCTTGGGATCTCAATTTTGTGTTGGAGAAACTCACTCTACAACCTTTTGAGCCTGCAGCTACTGCTGAGTTGAAATATTTATCATGGAAGACTGCTTTTTTATTGGCCATTACCTCTGCAAGAAGGGTGTCTGAATTGCAGGCCCTTATGGCGGTTGAGCCTTTCTTGATTTTCCATAAGGATAGGGTATCATTACGCTAATCCTTCCTTTATGCCTAAGGTGGTTTCTAGTGTGGCTTTAAACCAAACTATTCATTTGCCTACTTTTTATGCAAATCCCCAAAATAAAGGGGAAAAGATTTTGCACACTTTAGATGTTCACAGGCAGTTGCGTTATTATTTGGACAGAACTAAAGGGTTCAGGCAGTCTCAGCAGTTGTTTGTTTCTTTTGCTTTGAGTTCTCAGGGCAAGCCTGTGTCAAAACAAACTATTTCTAAGTGGATTGGGTTTTGCATTGCTTTCTGTTATTCCCATCATGGCAAGGAGATTCCAGCTGGGATTAGGCCTCATTCCACTAGGGCTACTGCCACTTCAACAGCTTTTGAGGGAGTGGCAACCAAGGATATTTTGGAGGCAGCTACTTGGAGTTCTGTGCATACTTTCTCTAGGCATTATCACCTGCCACTTTACTCTAAGTCCAGGGCTGGTTTTGCCACTGCTGTTTTTCAGGGCATTTTGGCGGCTCCTGCTTCCTTGTAGTTAGCCATCCTCCCTTACCTCTGCTTTGGGATTCTACCCAAGTGTAAGGACTGCAGCAATGTGAGATGAAGAACATAGTACAGTTTTGTACCTACCATAAATGTAGATGTTCGAAGATCCACATTGCTGCAGTCCAATTTACCCTCCCTCCTTCCCCTCTGTAGTTAGAGGTGGTTGTGTGGGTTGCTTTGTACATATTGTGTATATTGTATATATTGTACATATAGTTGGTGCAAGGGTGGTTGGTTGGTTGTTTGCTGTCTTTTGGTTTTGACCTTTCTTTTTAGGGTCTTCTGACATCTGGGGCAAGAAAAGACTGAGGATATGACGTCGGTCATGCGCATTTGTACCCTGACGTCCTGACGTCAGTCAAATGCGCCCTGACCGACGTCAGCCTTATACTTTGATATTCGGGCCGACCGAGGACAGCGGACTACCCAAGTGTAAGGACTGCAGCAATGTGGATCTTCGAACATCTACATTTATGGTAGGTACAAAACTGTACTTTTCTTCTGATTACCAGGATTTGCCCTTATCTACCAATGAGAATTCTGATGCAGAGGATTCCATTCCCTCTGCTTCCCCTCCAGAAGATTTTTCTTTTGGTGAGACCTTGCACACTCTTAAGGAGCATTTCCACTGGGAAAGCCAGGATTACTCTGACTCCAAAAAGAGGCTTAGGGAATTATTACTCCTCCCTCAACACAGGCCTTTAGCTATACCTCCTGTTCTGGACACTGTATATGATGCCTTCTTGGAATCTAGCCTGTCCCCAGACACTTTACCTCCAGCTCCCAGAAAACCTGACTGGTATTACAGAGTACCTGACTCTCACAAGTTCCTCTTCAAGAATCCTACTGCGGATCCAGAGACCATTTCCCAAGGACCAAAGGGCATTAAGGCTACTGCTGCCAAAAGTCCTACCCCCTCTGATAGGGATTCTAGGGCCTTGGACAGATGGGGTAAGAAGGTATGCACTTCTGCTACTTTGGCCATTAGGACCTTAAATTGCCAGTTTCATATGTTAAAGTATCAGCAGCATATTATGGGACTACTTAAACAGAAAATTATGTTGATTCCTGACTGTGCTGAACATAAAGAATTACAGGATTTAATGCGTTCTGCTGAACAAGTTGGTAAACATAGTTTACAATGTGGTTTTGACTCTTTAGAAACATCCCGCAGGGCTGCTGTCACTGGGTCTGTACTTAGAAGGCATGCTTGGCTTAAGGAGCAAAACTTGCTCGATCATGTTAAAGATAAATTACTGGATGCTCCCTTAAACCAAGACTGCCTGTTTGGCAACAAAGCAGAAGTCGTCCTGAAAAACATGGAGGAAAAAGCTAAATTTATGCAAACTGTTAAAGATTTCCTGCAAGTGCAGCCTCCTAGATTTAGTAGGCATTGGCCTTCAAAGAACTGGTCCTTTCCAGTCTCTTCCAGGCCTCAGTCCAAACCCAGGAACAGCAGACCACCTAGGTTACAGTCTCGGGCTACACACAGGCCTAGGCAGTGGGGGGCTCCCACTTCCAAAACAGGAAGTAGTAAGACACCCCCCTACGGAAAAATGTCACAGTGACTTAACCTTAACCCTTCCAAGCCCTGCCCAACTACCTGCTCCCTTAGGAGGAAAGCTCGCCCTGCTTGCAAAAAACTGGGAACTCATTACCCAGGACAAAATGGGTTTTAAATATAATTTTCCAAGGATACAGATTCCACTTTCATACCCTACCAACTCCAAACGGTTGGCCAGACCTACCCCAAATCAGTGGGCAGAGGCTCAACAGCAGATTCTCTCTCTTCTAAGTATCAGGGCTATTCAACCTGTCCCAGCAGAAGAAAGGGGACAAGGATGTTCTTCGTCTTCCATTGCTGCAGTCCTGACTATTGGGTATAGTCCGCGTCCCAGTCGGCCCGAATACCAGAGTATAAGGCTGACGTCGGTCAGGGCGCATTAGACTGACGTCAGAACGTCAGGGTACTAATGCGCATGACCGACGCCATATCCTCAGTCTTTTTTGCCGCATGGTCCGATGCAGAAGCAGTTTTGCGAGTGCAGGTTGGCGTACTGAAATATTTCCGAAACGGAGTTTCAGACCGAAACAGAGTTGGCTAAGTACCCGTTGGGGAACATTTTGGTTTTTCTTGCCTCAGTATTTTACCGGATGTCAGAAAAAGTGAATAACTGTATTTCTTGTGGGAAACAGATACCTCATAGGGATTATCATACCTTGTGTATACCTTGTTTAGGGCCTGAGCACGACGTTGTTGGTTGCCGCTCTTGTGCTAGGTTTAACAAACGCACTATTAAGAGGAGGTTAGACTGTGCCAGGTTAGTGTTTGGGAAGCGTTGCAATTATAAAATGCCGACGGATGCTCCGACGCCCACTTCCTCCAAGAAGCGCAAGGATAAAACAGTGAAGCCTAGGGTTGAGGAACCGGCAGTCCCGACGTCGGTTCTTTGGAAGGCTCAGTGGAGCCGGAGGTTTTGCCAGGAGTTTCCATGGAGTCCCAGGCAGAAACTATACTCTTACAGGATGTGCCTTCTCAGGAGGTAGGCCAGGCTGAGGGGCTTCTCAGGTGACTGTTCTTCCCTCTCTTCCCAAGGTAGTTAGGGCCTCTCCTTCTGTTGCCAAAACTTCTATGAGAGGTAGGCCTACTTCAGCTTCAGTGGGGGCTTCTCCTACCATTTCAGGTTCTGTACCTAAGAAACATATGCTTAAGATGGCAGAAGATTTGATTACTATGATTAGGGGTTCTATGCCCCCGCCTGATAAGAGGCCTAGGGTGGAATCTGTGTTTGAGAGTTTTGAACAGTGTTCTGAGGCTTCAGAATCTTCTGTGGAAGATTTGCAGGAGTATCCTACCTATTCTGATTCTGATGTGGATGATTCCACTCCTACAGCGTCTCCACCTGACGATTTCTCATTTTCAGAGACTTTGCACTCCATGAGGGAGCACTTTAAATGGGAAGGCCAGGATTACTCTGACTCCAGGAAAAGGCTTAGGGAGTTCTTGTTTTTACCCCAGCATAGGCCTTTAGCTATTCCTCCTGTGTTGAATGTGGTGGAAGATGTTTTTGCAGAGGCTTCCCTGAACCCTGACTCTTTGCCTCCTGCTCCTGTTAAGCCTGATAGGTATTATAGGGTGCCCGAAGCTCATAAATATTTGTTTAAGAGTCCTAGGGCGGACCCAGAAACTATTTCCCAGGGGCCTAAGGGTGTAAAAGCTTCTGTGGTTAAAAATCCTGTCCCCACTGATAAAGAGGCGAGGGCTTTGGATAGGTGGGGAAAGAAAGTGTATACTTCTTCCACTCTAGCCATGAGAGCTTTGAATTGTCAGTTTCACATGTTAAAATATCAGAATTACCTTCTTTCACAATTGAAATCTAAGGTGGATGCTTTGGCGGAAGGTATTGAGTGTAAAGAGTTGCTGGATTTGGTTCATGTGTCCGAACAAGTGGGTAAGCATTCTTTGCAATGTGGTTTTGATGCTGTACAGGCCTCCTCGAGGGTGGCTGCTACCAGCTCTGTTCTTCGCAGGCATGCCTGGTTGAAGGATCAGAATTTAGCTGAGCATGTTAAGACAAGGATTTTGGATGCTCCTTTACAGTCTGATGTGTTGTTTGGTTCGCCTGTGGAAGCTGTTTTAAAGAAAATGGAGGACAAAGCTAAGTCTATGCAAACTGTTAAAGATTTTTTGCAGGTACAGCCACCAAGTTTAGTAGAAATTGGCCTGCTAAGGGGTGGACATATCCTGCTTATGATTCTCAGTCTAGGGGTAGGTCTAGACGTGGTAGGGGCAGGGCTCAAAGTTCTTTTAGACCTAGAACAGGAGTTCACCTGCTCAGACTTCTGGTGAGGGCAGGGGTCAGTCCTTTCGTAAACAGACCCAATGACCTGTTTCTTCAGCTGCCAGCAGATTCACGTTGGCAGCTCCTTTGGGGGGAAGACTGTCTCTTTTCAAAGAAAATTGGGATTTAATTACTCAAGACAAATGGGTGTTGGATATCATTCACCACGGTTACAGATTTTATTTCCATACAATGCCCCTTTCAAAGGCATGCCAGACGTTCCTCCTCTACAAAGAAAAGAGGCTCACAAGCAAGTTTTACAGTTACTTCACATAGGGGCCATTCAGCCAGTCCCTGTGTCAGAGAGGGCCTAGGATTTTATTCTCGCCTGTTCCTTGTACCAAAGAAGGGGAACACGTGGAGACCAATTTTGGATTTATCTCTCCTCAACACGTTTTGGACATTCCCAAGTTCAAGATGTTGACGTTACAACAGCTTTTACCTCTGCTGGGCAAAGATCACTGGATGGTAACTTTAGATCTCAAGGAAGCTTACCTTCATGTGCCTATAAGGCTAAGTCGCAGAAAGTATCTGCGGTTTCGAGCTGGAAATTCTCATTATCAGTTCTCTGCATTGCCCTTTGGCTTATCTACTGCGCCCAGAGTATTCACAAAGGTTCTGGCTCCAGTGATAGCTTACTTCAGGCTTCAAGGAATTCAAATCTATCCTTACTTGGACGACTGCCTGATTCTGGCTCAAGAAAAGGAAGACCTTCTACAGCATCTGGAATATGTTATAGCAGTGCTAAGATGCCTAGGGTATTCTGTGAACGAAATAAAGTCCAGTCTAGTACCCTCTCAAGACATGTGCTTTCTGGGTGTAAGACTGAATACAGCAGCCCAGATGGCCTTTTTAACCCCGGACAAACAAAAGAGTCTGTCACTTTACTTCCATCAACTATCTCATCAGTCCGTGCTGACTGCAAGGACAGTCCTTCAAGCATTAGGGTTCATGGCATCTTGTATTCTGGTGCTTCCCAATGCCAAACTGCATATGAGGAAGCTACAATGGTATCTCAAAATGTATGGACACAGCACTGCCAGGATTTGGACACTGTCATTCAAATAATACCTTGCATTCAAAAGGAATTTTTGTGGTGGGCTCAGGAATGTCACCTAAACAAGGGACTCTCTGTGACCCGGCCAGAGGCAAGTCAGATTCTAACGACAGATGCCTCGGACATTGCTTGGGGAGCTCATCTAAATGGAAAGTGGATACAAGACAAGTGGCCTGCCAGACTACAGCATCTACATATCAACATGAAGGAGATGTTAGCAGTCCAGTTTGCACTAATGGCTTTCAAGGAGTTACTTCTTCCAGGGCAGGTGTTGATTCTAACAGACAACACAACTGTCATGTGGTACATCAACAAGCAAGGGGAACACATTCTTATCCTCTATGCAGGCAAGCAATGATTTTATGGGAGACTGCGCTAAGCTTGCAACTAACTCTTCAGGCAAGGTTTCTGCCAGGAGCACAGAACTCCTTAGCAGATGTGTTAAGCAGACAAATCATGGATCCCCACGAGTGGAAACTGGATCTTCATGTATTTCAGAAACTGACAGTGTCATGGGGAACTCCAGACATAGATCTGTTCGCTTCTCCACTAAACCACCAGCTGCCAAAGTATTGCACAAAGGGGTTTCATCACACAGCTTGGAAAGTGGATGCTCTGTCTTTCAGTTGGAAAAACCTTCATGTGTATGCCTTTCCACCTCTACCGCTTCTTCCAAAGGTACTATTAAAGGTCAGACAAGACAGGCCAAGGATGATTTTGATAGCTCCAGATTGGCCTCGGCAACACTGGTACCCACTTCTACGGAGTCTGGTAAAGAAGCCTCCATGGCCTTTACCTCTGATTCCTCATCTGTTATCTCAGAAGGACGGTCATCTGCTCCACGTCAAGCTTCACTCTCTTCATCTAACAGCCTGGCATATTCTGTGTTGAAACACAGCAGGTCTCAACTTCCTCAACAAGTTTTAAATGTGATTATGGAAGCTAGAAGGCCTAGTACTAGGAGAGTGTACGCAGAAAAATGGAAGAGATTTTTATTTTGGAGTACAGCAAAGAATTTGGAGATTTCAGAGCCTAATTTGAGTGTGGCTCTTCAATATCTTACTGAATTATTGGACAAAGGTTTGTCCTTCTCTTCCATAAAGATTCATGCTGCAGCAATTTCAGCTCACTATGATTGTGACCCACCTTTGTTTTCGCATCCTTTGTTCAAGCAGTTTCTTAGAGGGGCAAAGAATATAAGACCCCACGTGAGCTCCTACTCCTGCTTGGGATCTCAATTTTGTGTTGGAAAAACTTACTCTACAACCTTTTGAGCCTGCAGCTACTGCTGAATTGAAATATTTGTCATGGAAGACTGCTTTTCTGTTGGCTATTACTTCTGCAAGAAGGGTGTCTGAGTTGCAGGCCCTTATGGCAGTAGAGCCCTTTTTCATTTTCCATAAGGACAGGGTATCATTACGTACTAATCCCTCCTTTATGCCTAAGGTGGTTTCTAGTGTGGCTTTAAACCAAACTATTCATTTGCCTACGTTTTTTGCAGATCCTCAAAATAAAGGGGAAAAGATTTTGCACACTTTAGATGTACAGAGGCAATTGCGTTATTATTTGAGCAGGACTAAGAATTTTAGGCAGTCTCAGCAGTTACTTGTTTCTTTTGCTTTGAGTTCACAGGGCAAGCCTGTGTCAAAACAAACTATTTCTAGGTGGATTGGCTTTTGCATTGCATTTTGTTATTCCCATCATGGCAAGGAGATTCCAGCTGGGATTAGGCCTCATTCCACTAGGGCTACTGCCACTTCAACAGCATTTCTAAGGGGAGTGGCAACTAAGGATATTCTGGAAGCAGCTACTTGGAGTTCAGTGCATACTTTCTCTAGGCATTATCACCTTCCTATATACTCTAAGACTAGGGCTGGTTTTGCCACAGCTGTTTTACAAGGCATGTTGTCAGCTCCTACTACTTTATAATTTGCCAGCCTCCCTTACCTCTGCTTTGGGATTCTACCCAATAGTCAGGACTGCAGCAATGGAAGACGAAGAACATAGTACAGTTTTGTACCTACCATAAATGTAGATGTTCGAGGATTCCATTGCTGCAGTCCAACCCTCCCTCCTTCCCCTCTGTGTTTAGGGGTGGTTGTGTAGGTGAGTTTACATGCTTATATTTTTATATATATATATATTGTTGTATATATTATACATGTTTTTGGTGCAGGTTGTTTTGGGACTTGTCTTTTTGGGTCTTCTGACATCTGGGGCAAGAAAAGACTGAGGATATGGCGTCGGTCATGCGCATTAGTACCCTGACGTTCTGACGTCAGTCTAATGCGCCCTGACCGACGTCAGCCTTATACTCTGGTATTCGGGCCGACTGGGACGCGGACTATACCCAATAGTCAGGACTGCAGCAATGGAATCCTCGAACATCTACATTTATGGTAGGTACAAAACTGTACTTTTTTATTCAAGACTTTTCCTGGTACCCAGAAAAGACAGCTCCTGGCATCCTATCCTGGACCTCTCTATTCTAAACACCTTTTTGGTAATCCCACAATTCAAAATTCTAACCCTTCAACAGCTACTTCCTATGCTAGGCAAAGATGTCTGGTTGGCAACCTTAGACTTAAAGGAAGCTTACCTGCACATTCCAATAAGGGAATCTTGCAGGAAATACGTACGCTTCAGGGCAGGCTCCATGCACTATCAGTTCTCTGCACTTCCCTTTGGCTTATCTACTGCGCCCGGGGTATTCACAGAGTGTCTAGCTCCAGCCATTGCATTTTGCAGGCAGAGAAATATTCAGATATACCCATACCTGGACGATTGTCTGATTCAGGCAGAAAGCCAGGACATGCTATTAAAACATCTGGCATTCATAAAGAAACTTCTAACCTCGCTGGGGTATACCATAAATGAAAAGAAATCTCATCTAGTACCCTGCCAACAGATTGTATTCCTGGGAGCAAGCTTGAACACAACTCCCCAGATGGCTTACCTCACACCAGAGAAACAAGTTTGACAACCTACTTCAAACTACTGGCCACAAAGACCCAGCTATCTGCAAGGAAAATTTTGCAAGCCCTGTGATTCATGGCTTTTTGCATTCTACTAATTCCATATGCAAGACTGCATATGAGGAAACTACAATGTTATCTAAAAAGCCTATGGTGTCAACATTCTCAGGACCTGGAATCAAGCCTATGGTGTCAACATTCTCAGGACCTGGAATCAATGATTCCTATCATTCCTTGTATGCGTTCCTTTGGTGGGCCGAGGCCTGCCACCACAACAAGGGGCTCCCTTTCAATCTACACTCTGCTGCCCAAACCCTAACAACAGATGCATCAGACTATGCAGGGGGGGCTCACTTGGCAGGGCAATGCATTCAGGGCAAATGGAACCCAAGTCAGATGCACTTGCATGTCAAACAAAAAGAAATGTTAGCTGTACAGAATTCCCTGACAGCCTTCAAAGACCACATCCTTCCAGGACAGTTATTGGTAAAGGCAGACAACACCACAGTTATGTGGTACATAAACAAGCAGGGAGGAACCCACTGGTACCCTCTCTGCAGACTAGCCATGGCTCTGTGGAACACAGCCTTGAGCTACCAAGTGCATCTACAAGCTCAATTCCTGCCAGGCAAGCTAAATTCACTGGCAGATGACCTAAGCAGAAATCCCTTGGACCCACACAAATGGAAACTGGAACCAAAAATATTCAACCTCTGGAGGAACAAATGGGGGACTCCAGAGATAGACCTGTTTGCCTTCCCACAGAAGTACCAATTGGACAAATTCTCCACAAGGACTCCCCACAGTCAAGCTTGGAAAGTGGATGCCCTATCCTTTACCTGGGAAAGCCTCTCGGTTTATGTCTTTCCCCTCTGCCTCTCCTCTCGAAGGTTCTGCTAAAGATCAAACAGGACAAACCCAGGACATTACTTATTGCATCAGACTGGCCCCGCCAGCACTGGTGTACCCCATCTTGTGCAGCATGATACTGCTGGATCCATGGCACCTACCTCAGACACCTTCTCTGCTGTCCCAGCAGGCGGGCCAGATTCTGCACCCTCATCTTCAAACCCTGAACCTTGCAGCCTGGCTAATTCCTTCAGCTCTCCAATAGCATCCCTCAGTAAGCAGGTGCTGGATGTCATTCTGGAAGCAAGGAGGCCTAGTACTAGAAAATCCTATGCTGGAAAGTGGAAAAGATACTATTCCTGGTGCCAGACCCAGGGTATGGGCACTACGGTGCCCATCTTACCTCATATTCTTCAGTACTTAACAGAAGTGCTCCACAAGGAGTTATCCTTCTTGTCAATTAAAATTCATGCCTCTGCAATTTCAGCACATTATAATACTGAGCCACCCCTCTTCTCTCACTCCCTGTTAAAGCAATTCCTCAGAGGGGCTAAAAATTTAAGACTCCCCGAGGCGAGCCCCTACTCCAGCCTGAGACCTTTAACTTTGTATTGGAAAAGCTCACTCTCCCTCCATTTGAACCAGCTACAACTGCAGAGTTGAAATTCCTTTCTTGAAAAACAGTCTTCCTTCTAGCCATCACTTCAGCAAGAAGAGTATGTAAATTACAGGCCCTCATGGCAGTGGAGCCCTTCATTATCTTCCATGCAGGCAGGGTTTCCCTCAGGACCAATCCTTCTTTTATGCCCAAGGTGGTGTCTAGTGTGGCCCTAAATCAGTCCATTCATTTGCCTACCTTTTTCCTGAATCCACAAAACAAAGGAGAACAAATTCTGAACTCTTTGGACGTGCACAGACAACTTAGATTTTATTTGGACAGTACTAAGCCTCTCCGAAAATCTGAACAGCTGCTAGTTGGCTTTGCTGCAGGGGCAGAGGGGAAGGCCATTTCAAAGCAAACCATTTCTAAATGGATAGCCCATTGCATTCATTTCTGCTATAAGCACCATGGAAAACCTACCCCACAGGGGATAAGATCACATTCCACCAGGGCTGCATCTACCTCTACAGCCTTTCTCAGAGGGGTCCCTACCAGGGACATCCTAGAAGCTGCTACCTGGAGCTCTGTACATACCTTCACCGAGCATTACCACATGCCTATTTTTTCTAAATCCAGAGCTGGTTTTGCCACTGCAGTTTTGCAGGGCTTAATAGCTGACCGTGATGCTCTCTAACTTCCTCCTCCCTTCTTTAGCTTTGGGAATCAACCCAAATGTAATGACTGCAACAGTGAAACACAAAGAACATAGTACAGTTGTGTATACTTACCATAAATGTAGATGTTCGAGTGTATTCACTGCTGCAGTCCTGGTTACCCTCCCTCCAATCCCCTGACTTCTCTTGGCTCTACCTTTGCTTCTTGTTTTAAGCTTTCTGGTGTATTTGCTTTTTGATGAAGGTGTAACATAACATATACTTGCTTCCCTTTATGTGGGCACCTGACATCTGGGGCAAGAAAACCTGATGTAATGGCGTCGGCTGCATGTTTTATACCCTTGACGACCTGACGTCATGGAAGAAGAGACAGCATCTGACGCTGGAATCCAAGACTCTGGTATTCAGGCCGGCTGAGGGCTACCTGCAGGCAGATAACCCAAATGTAATGACTGAAAAAGTGAATACACTCGAACATCTACATTTATGGTAAATATACACAACTGTACTTTCTGTGTGAGTAGGTTCACTGAGGGGGGTAACTTGTGGTGATTGCTCTTGGGCAGAAGAAGTCAGAGGGGGAACCAGTGCTGTCTTGGCCAATAGGGGGTCACCATCAGGATTTTTGGATTGTCCTGCTGAGTTTTCAGCAGCACTTTTGGAATCAATGGGAAGGGGAGAGGATACATACAGAAATTTCCTCTTCCATGAAATTGAGAAGGCATCTGTTGCCAGTGCCTTGGGGTCTCATGTCTTGGTGCAGTAGCCAGGAAGTTGCCGTTTTATGGAGGAGGCAAACAGGTCTATTTGAGGTATACCCCACCAGTGGACCAGGTTCTGGAAGATGTCTCTGTGAAGCACCCATTCGTGGTTGCTTGTGATGGTCCTGCTGAGAGAGTCTGCCTGGATGGGGATGTAAACTGCCTGTATGGTCATCCTCTGGCAGCAGCTAGTTCCCATATCCACATGGCTAGTTTGCAGAGTATGTAGGATTTGGTGCCCCCCTGTTTGTTGAGATACCACAGGACAGTGGTGGTGTCCGTGAAAATCTTAAGTGGGCCTTGGTTTAGGTAAGGGGAAAAGGATTCCAGAGCAAGGAGGATCGCCCTCATTTCCCTGATATTGATGTGCTGTAGGTTATGTGGGTGTTTCCACAGACCCTGCACCTGTCTTGTGCCTACAGTTGCTCCCCAGCCCAGGTCTGATGCATCTGTATGCATGATCTGGGTTGGTGTGGGAGGTTGGAGAGAAAGGCCTGGGTTCATGGTCACTTGTGACAGCCACCAGTGAAGTTCTTGTTTCAGGCAAGGAAGAAGGTGGACCCTAAATTCCAGAGGATGGGAGAGCTGGGACCAGACTGACCAAAGATTACCATTGTAGCCTTCTCATGTGCAGTCTTGCCAAAGGAAACATGGGTATAGTGGCTGCCATATAACCCAGGAGCCTCAGGTATTGTCTTGCAGTCAGTTCTGATACCTGAAGGATGCCGAGCAGGTGGTCTGTCTGGGATGCCACTTAGTCTGCTGGCAGGAAGGCCTGCATGAGGTCTGTGCAAATCCTGCACCCTAGCAGTGTCCTATGTGGGTTCCAGATGGGACTTCGGGAAGTTTATCTGAAACCCTAGAGACTGTAAAAGGGTCAGAAGAAACTTGAGTGTGAAGGAGGATGGTCTTCAGATTGCCTGCTTGGATAAGAAAATCGTGTAGGTAAGTGAATATTTGGATTCCCTTTATTCTGCAATAGCCAATGACTAAAGCCAGACATTTTGTGAATACCTTCGGGCAGTGGAAATCCCAAATGTCAAGGCAGAGAATTGAAAGTGAAAAGAGCCTGCCAAAAATCTCAGATATTTCCTGAAGATGGGCTTTATTGGGATGTGTAGGTAAGCATCCTTTATATCTAGTGTCACCATGAACCCGTGGGGGCAGATGCAGGGGGAAGAGAGTTCATCCTGAAGGTAGGGACCTTGAGGAACAGGTTTATCAGTGAGAGGTGAAGGATGGGTCTCCATGGTCCTAGAATAATTTCCCTCTTGCTTCCGAAGGCACTGGTTCTATGGTGTCTTGGGACAGTAAAGTTTGTAGTACAGGTTTTAGGAGGTGGAGCTGATTGCTGGGAGGTTGAGGGGTACCCTTTCTTACCGAATGGGAGATCCAGGACATGAAATAGCCATTATGGATGATGGATAGAACCCATTTGTCTGTGATAATGTGGGACCAGGCAGGGAGACAGTGAGAGTGTCAGACAGACAGGGGCAGGGGGGGTGAGAGAGGGTTTCAGGAAAGTTGGCAGGTAATCAGACACTACCTGCCTTATCCTGAAAGGGGGTCTGCTGGCTATGGGCTGGGGAAGTTCTAGTCGGGGGGGGGGAGTTTGCTTTCTAGGAGTTCTCCTAGGTCTGGAGGGAAGCATCGGCCGTGCATGTTTCCGGATGAACTGAGTCTTAGCTGGGTAGTTCCTATGGAAATTTGGTATAGGATAAACCAGCAGGTGTTTAAGGTCCTGCGTTTCTTTCCCTTTTTGCTGTAAAGATTTGAAGAGATCTGCCACCTTCGAACCAAATAACCCAGAGGGATCTAGGGGCCCATCAATGAGTTTCACCCTGAAGTCATCAGGCAGAGGCTGAAGACGAAGCCAGGCATACCTTCTAAGGGCAGAGGCTGATGCAGCCGACCTAGTGGAAGCCTCTGCTGCATCATAGCTACACCTAATGGAATGCCTGTTCACCTGGGAGGTGAGAGCTAGGAGAGAAGCGAGAGAGGTTTTGGCTGGATAGTCTGGGATTTCAGCCAAATCTTTAGTGGCTTTCTCTAGCAGGGCTAGAGAGTGTTTGGCCATATGGGTCTGGTAGTTAGTGGCCCTGAAGGACAGAGTGGAAGACATGTAAATTTTCTTGCCTTAGGCATTCCATAGTCTTACTATCCTTATCAGTAGGAAGTAAGGTAGTAGTAGGGAGAAGTTTATTAGCCCTATCAGTAGCAATGGAAATAGTGGCTGGGTCAGAAGGGGGGGGCACTTAATAAGGAATTTTTCAGTTTCAGACACTTTATACAGCCTATCTGATCTGCGAGGAGCAGGAGGCTGTGAGTCAGGATTGAGGGATGCAGATGAGAAGGCATCCAAGAAGGCTGTCAGAATGGGTGAAACTGCAGAAGGACTGGGGGAGTCCATCTGTATGAGATCATAAAACCTCTTTTGTACTTCAGTCACGACAGAGGATTCCCACTGAAAGTGGCGTTTAATTTTCCTAATGGTTTCTGTAAAGGTTAAGTCTTCCACTGGTCAGGGTCAATGGACTCTTCCTCTGGGGAGCCAGACCCCAGGGGGTGAGGAGATTGGGTGATGTAAGAGAGGGAGTCCTCTGAGGAATCAGAGAATTCCTCTTCTTCATCCCTGGCAGAAGTCTGAGGCCTAGGGCTGAGGGGTGGAGGTGCTGTAGCAGGGCTCCCAACAGTGGTAGGCCGTAAGGCCATGAAGTCATTGAAGATACTCTAGCTGAAAGCTTGCCAGTCTGGGGTGCTTTCAAGCGGTGGAGAAAGGTGCTTGTTTTTTTTTTTTTTTTTTTTCTTTAAAGACACCGTTCTCCTGAAATACTGACAGAACAGGATTCTGAGGAATCTGATTATTCAGATTTTGAATAGGAACAACCACCTCTGACTGCTTATGAGGATACAGATGCAGAGGAATCCATTCCTTCTGCTTCCACACCAGAAGACTTGTCCTTTGGGGAAACCCTTCACACCCTCAGGGAACATTTCCACTGGGAATCCCAGGAATTCCCTCAGTCTAAGAAAAGACTGAGAGTTTCTATACCTGCCCCACCACAGACCCTTGGCCATCCCCCCTATCTTAGAGGTGGTGGATGATGTTTTCCATGAAAACAGCTTAGCCCCTGGCACCCTCCCACCTGCTCCCAGTACCCCTGACAGGTATAACAGAGTACCGGATTCTCACAAATACCTGTACAGAAATCCTGCTTTAGATCAGTAGGTCATTACACAAGGACCTAAAGGCGCAAAGTCTAGCTCTGCTAAGAATCGTATTCCTTCGGACAAGGATTCCAGAGCTCTGGACAGATTGGGTAAAAAAGTATACACCTCTGCAACCTTAACTATCAGAGCACTCAGCTGTCAGTTCCATATGTCAAAATATCAACAACACACTTTGTAACTATTAAAGCAAAAAAATTTCAACCTTTCCTGATTGTGCCAATTCGAAAGAGTTAGCAGATTTACTGCACTCTGCTTGTCAAGTGGCCAAACACTCGTTGCAATGTAGATATGATGCCCTAGAAGCCTTAAGCAGGGCAGCAGTGTCAGGATCTGTCATTAAGAGACATGCATGATTGAAGGAACAACCTCTCCCTGATCATGTCAAGTCTAAATTAATTGATGTACCCTTGGATAAGGACCGCTTGTTTGGAGTAAAAGTAGAAGAGGTGCTTAAAAAGATGAAAGACAAAGCAAAATCTATGCATACAGTAAAAGATTTCTTTCAGGTACAGCCTCCTAGGTTCAGCAGGAATTTTCCCTCTAAGCACTGGTCCTTTTCTACACCTAGCAGACCGGGGCAAAGTAAGCCCCGCAGGGACAGACCACCCAGGCCCCTATCCCAGGGACAGCACAGAACCAAATAGTGGACCACCTCCGCCCCAAAGACAGGGAGTTCTAAGCCATCCCTCTATGGCAAAAACTCTCAATGACTCCCTCTTCTCCCCTCTGCCCTCCTTTCACTCACCAAAAGCTAGGAGGGAGGCTTTCCCTCTGCAAAGAAAATTGGCTTTCTGTTACAAAGGACCAATGGGTCTTAAAGATAATTTTTCAGGGATACAAATTCTCTTTCAACGAACTCCAATTCCAAGAGGGTACCCAGACTTGCCTCCAAATCAGTGAGCAGAGGCATTAACACAAGTCCAAACTCTCATATCCCAAGGGACAGTAGAACATGTTCCCTCAGATTAAACAGGCAAAGGCTTTTATTCCAGGCTGATGTTCATCGTGTTTCACTGTTGCAGTCATTACACTTGGGTTATCCTGCTGGCAGGCTACCCGCAGTCGGCCTGAATTCCAAAGTCTAGGTCCGGTGTCAGTTGCTGTCGCCTCTTCCCTGACGTCAGTGCGCCAGGGGTATGAAAGGTGCAGCTGACACCATTTTCTTCAGTCTTTCTTGCCGCGCGGTGCCCGAAGCAAAAGCAGTTTGCAAGTTCCGGTCGGCCGACTCCTGAGATTTTCAAAGACGAATTTCAGATCCGAAGTCTTCATTAAAGCTAAGTACCCCATTGGGGAAACTTTTTTCTTGCTCCAGACCGATGTCAGAAAAAGTTAACAATTGTATTTCTTGTGGGAAGCAAATACCTCATAAGGATTTTCACTCTTACTGTATTCCTTGCCTAGGACCTGATCACAACGTTGCTAGCTGTCGGTTTTGTGTTAGATTTAACCAATGCACTATTAAGCGTCGGTACGATTTTGCTTTTCATTACTTTGGCCGAAGATTCAATTATATAATGCCGTCGGAACAACCGACGACCGGAGTTTCTAAAAAGCACAAGGAAAAAGAAAAGGACAGTCATCCGCGGTCCAAAACCGACGACGAGGCTTCCGCTAAGCCAGTCGCCGGTTCACTGGTTCTCAGTGAGGCTCTTTCGCAGCCCCTGACGCCTACTACCTCAGAGCCACAGGCCGCTGACGACTCCCACGTGGAGCCAGCTAGGCCACTGGATACTCAAGGTATTGGACACTTGGAAACTATTCCCTCAGATGGGTCCGGAGCCGCTGAGCAGGCATCGGCTTCTGAGGGTGTTTTCAGACCTACACAGTTATATGTAAAGTCTACTTCAGCTTCCAAAGCAAAGACTAAAGCAGCTCTAAAGACAAAGAAACAAGTACAGCATTCTCCTGGACAGACTTCCATGTCTAAAAAACAGATGCTCAAAATGGCCGAAGACCTAATTACATTGATCAGGGGTTCCCATCCCCCTCATGACAAGAGGCCTAGGCAAGAGACAGAATATAGGTTCATAGGTTAGTACTAGGCTATCTGCCCTAGGGCATTTATAAGCCTAGCCAGAGTTGTGTGTGGCTTTCACCACCCCTTAGGATGAGAATACTACGCCCTTTTAGGGTTTAGTTTACTGTGCCTCTGTCTAGTAGTGACACAGAGATGACCCCCGGGGTAAACCTACGATCTCCCATCCACTCGTCAAGATTTCTCTTGAATAGAGTCAGTGAGGGGCTCTGCCTAACATGGATTGGGATTCTGTTCCAGAGTGTAGGGAGCCTCTGGGTTATGAATTTGTCCCTCCAGCACGTCCTATTTATTTCTGTGTTGAGGTTTAAGTCTCTTGCTCTCGTGGCTCTGGTGGATTTGGATTTACTGAGGTGGAGCATGTCCATTAATTCCGGATTGGACATGGCCTTGTACGTCAGGCACAGATCACCTCTGAGTAGGTGGTATGCGACTGAATAGAGCTGGAGCCTCTTCAGTCGGACAGCATATGACATATGTTTAAGACCCTTTATCCTCTTGGTGAGGAACTTTTGGGGTCTTTCCAACTGCTGCAGGTGACGGGTAAGATACATCCCAAATGGGGCATTGTACTCAATCATTGGCCTGATAAGAGAAGAGTACAGGGGCACAATGACCTCTCTTGATCTAGATGTGAAACCCTTCATGATAAGGTGGGCAATATAGAAGGTCTTCCTAACCACTTTGGCAACGTGAGTGTCAAATGAGAGGTTACTGTCAACTTGGGTCCCAAGGTCCCTGATTACCTCTTCCGTACTTAATGGATTACCACCTATGTGGTAATTTGTGGGTACCTTGTTTTTCCCAAAGGGTATGACTATACATTTTTTGGCATTCAGCTTAAGGCCATGGCTCTGGCACCGATTATCCGTTTCTATGAGGCCTCTCTGAAGGATGTTTGTGTCCGCTGGAGTATCAATTATGGCGCCCAGTTTGCAGTCATCTGCGAACTTTGTCAGCCACAATCCTCCTATGTTTGCCTGTACTGAAAAATAAATGCCGAACAAGAGGGGTCCCAGGACTGAGCCCTGTGGGACACCGCTTGTGACTGGCTTAGAGTCTGACATAGCTCCAGCAACTCTGACCCTGTGGGTTCTGTCCTTGAGCCAGTTTGCAACCCATCTTGTGAAATATGGGTTTACATTTAAGCTGGTGAGTTTGTCTATGATGCCCGAGTGGGGTATTGTGTCAAATGCTTTTGCAAGGTCAAGGTAGGCTGTGTGAACTGCCTTACCCTCATCAATGGCCTTAGTGACTGTTTCAAAAAAGTCGATCAAGTTCAAAAGGCAGGATCTGCCTTTGACAAAGCCAAATTGGGTAGGATCCAATGTCTGTAGGTCCCCAATGTCTTTGTTTATGAGTTCCATAATGATCCTCTCCATAGCTTTGCAGACCAGGCTCGTCACGCTTATGGGGCGGTAATTTCCAGGGTCCGTAGAAGCACCGCCTTTGTGAAGTGGTACCACTGTTGCCGTACGCCACTCTTTGGGTACGTATCCTGTAGTAAGGCTAAGATTGAACAGCAGCCTTATGTGTGGGTTTAGTTCCTCTTGGAGTTCATGTAGCACACAGCCCGGGACACCGTCCGGTCCTATTGATGCTGTGTTTTTAGCTTTAGAGAGGGCGGCTCTCACATGGGCATCTGAGATGTTAGGGAGGCTACACTCTGCTGGGATAGTTATTTCTCCTTTTGGGGGGGAGGTGGAGGAGAAATTTGCACTGAACCTGTCTGCCAGAATGTTGGCAATGTCAGTGGGTTCAGTGTATTTTGTATCATTTTGGACTAACTCTGAGCATATCTGAGAGTTTCCACCCAGGTATCTAACATAGCTAAAGAAGGCCTTGTGATTGTCTTTTGTGTCTTTTGCGATTTTTCTCTCAAAGTTGGCCTTGGATGATTTTATGAGTGATCGTAGTTTTTTGCTAGTACTGATCAGAGATGCCTTCCCTTTTAGGGATTTTGCTCTGTCATGTAGTAGCTTCCTCCTCCTGTTGTAGAGTTTGTTTATGGTTGGGGTCCACCAGACCGGCGCCTGCCTTTGGGGGAATGGGTCTTGGTTTTATTTGGGATTGCATGATCCATGCATTCTTGAAGGTGCCCGTAGAAGGCATTTGCAAAGGATTCAGCAGTGTGGGATGTGGTTTCCTCTGGCCCAGGGGCCTTGAAGGATACCACTTCAGTCTTAAGAAGTGTGAAGTTGGCTTTTGAGAAGTTCTTCACTGTGGTCTTTGTGCAGGGGTGGGGGATGTGAATTTCCAGTGAGATTAATTTATGGTCTGATCTTACCAAAGAGGGATATACTTCCGGTGTGGAGCATTTTGTCCCCATGTTTGTGATGATCAGGTCTAGTATATTGTCTCCTCTTGTGGGAATGGTGACCAGTTGTTCCATTGCATTTGAGTTTATGAATTCTAGGAACCTTTGGGCTAGGGTGTTGGGGCTTGAGTAGTGTTCCCAGTCTATGTTTGGGTAGTTGAAGTCTCCCAATATGATGGTATTTGGAGAGACATTCATACTCTCTAGTGTCTTCAGGAAGGCTGTGTGTGGTTCCTGAGTTTGAGAGGGTGGTCTGTAGCATGCTACAAACTGTAAGGCAGTCTTGCCTATGGTTAGTTGCACCTGGATGGTCTCCGATGCTTCGTGCGTTGCCACTAACCTGGAGGTGTGGGTATCTTTGATGAATATGGATACTCCCCCTCCTTTTGTGGTTCGGTCCAAATTTTGGGGCCGGAAAGCATGATATGAGGTAAAACCTGATAGTGCTGGGGTGCTCTCAGGAGCCTTGAACCAGGTTTCAGTCACTGCACAGACATCGATGTTCTCCATACAGAGAAGGGCTTCGAGGGTGTGCATCTTGAGGTTTAGACTTCTGGCATTGAGCAGCATTACCCTTAGTTTTTTTCCACTTGTGTTTTCTAGGGAGGTAGGTTTGTCCTTTGAGCCTTGCCTAAAAAAGGCACTATGGGGGTGGCAAGAGCCTTGGCCAATATCCGAAGCCCAGGGTGACTGGTGCAAGCCGTCCTCATAAGCAGCGTGGCTTGTCAAGCATGTCATCCCAAGCAGACAGACATTGGATCCCCTTAGAATGACACCAGTAATTAAGCCAATTGTTAAAACTGATCATTTTGTCTTTGTACTGTGGCATCATTCTTGGTGAGGGTAAGATGCTGCTCAGGGTCAGGGTCATACCGCCTGGGCTACATAATCAGAGAGCTCCTCTATGTCTCTTTTCATGTAGTCCAGGGAGTCGTCTCAGGTCGTTCACACCGGCATGTACAATGACTGAGTCATATTTGTACTTGCTGTGGAGTGACCTGAGTGCTTGTGTTATGTGACGGATTCTAGCTCCCGACAGGCAGCTTACTGTGACCCTCTCCTTGTTCAGTCTGGTGAGCGGTACGTCAGTGTGTCTGACTATGGAGTCACCTATTACAAGTGTGTCTGGCATGTTGTTTGGCCTTAAGAGCTGTGACTGTTTAGCACACTGACTTTGTGAACTATGTGTTGCATGTGCTATGTCTTGAGGTGGCAGTTGCTTGGGTGTCTGCTTTGGAGGCCTCTGTTGTTTTGGTAGATTTTTAATCAGCACCTCCGAGTATGTTTTTGTGTGTTTATGTGTTTGGTTTGCAGTTGTGATAGTTCTATGTGAGACTGGGTTTGTGGTGTGTGTGGTTACCTTATCCTCCTGACTGGTCTTGCCAGTACTGACTTGAGGGAGCTCAGCCTCCAGTTTGGCTATATAGTTGCATCTCTCGCATATATTTGTATTTGTTGGGAGGAGGAGAGGGTTGTCTGTGTACATGAGGCAATTGTAACATTGCCTCAAGATTCCCAGATTCACCAGCTGAACAGGAGAGGACGCTAGCAACTGACCCTTCGACATGCTAGAAATAGTGAAAAAGATTGCTGTGTAACTGATGTCAGAAAGGACCTATAGGGAAATGGGTACTCAAGGAAATTTAGGTTGAACGAAGTACTTTCTTTTGTTTAAGAGTGCTTTACTTGTATAAAGAAATGCTTTAGGAGCAAGTGCTGAGCTTTTCAGAAAGAGTATAGGCTGTATAGATTGCAAGTAGAACAGTTCTAAGGGAAAAATTGAAGAGCAGACTTTACGGAGCCAGAAATAGTTTAAACTTGATTGACCGGCGCCACAGGCTTTCCATTTCCTCTGATTCCTAATCTGAACAGCAATACTCTCTTCCTCCTTATGAGGATTCTGATGCTGAAGAATATATCCCTTCAGCCTCCCCGCCTGAGGACTATTCTTTTGGGGAAACCCTACATACCATGAGGGAGCACTTCCATTGGGAGAGCCAAGACTATTCAGAATCTAAGAAAAGGCTTAGAGATTTTCTTTTACTACCTCAACACAGACCTCTGGCTATTCCTCCTGTGTTAGACATTGTAGATGATGTATTTTCTGAATCCGGCCTTTCTCCTGATTCTTTACCCCCTGCCCCTGTTAAACCAGACAGATACTATAGAGATCCAGATTCACATACATTCCTTTATAAAAACCCTGCTGCTGACCCAGAAACTATTTCTCAGGGTCCCAAAGGGGTCAAGGCTTCTACTGCAAAAAACCCTATCCCCTCTGACAGGGATTCAAGGGCGCTAGACAGATGGGGAAAAAAGGTTTACACTTCTGCAACTTTGGCTGTGAGGGCTTTAAACTGTCAATTTCATATGCTTAAATATCAGCAATACTTAATGTCACTGCTAAAACAGAAAATGTTGTCAAATTCTGAATGTGCAGAAAATAAGGAAATGCAAGATTTATTGCATGCTACTGAACAAGTAGGAAAGCATGCATTGCAATGTGGTTTTGATTCTTTGGAGGCCTCTTGCAGGGCCGCAGTTACCGGATGTTCATCGTGCATACAGCTGCAGTCATAACAGATGGGTTCTCCTGCCGTCAGGCGGGTCCTCGGTCGACCGAATTCCAAAGTCTAGGTCCGGCGTCGGTTGTCGTCGCTTCTTCCCTGACGTCAGTGCGACAGGGGTATAAAAGAACCAGCCGACGCCATTTTCTTCAGTCTTTCTTGCCGCGTGGTGCCCGAAGCAGAAGCAGTTCACAAGTGCTGGTCGGCCAGCTCCTGAAATTACGAAAATTTTGCAACCGAAGTCTTCTTGAAAGCTAAGTACCCGCTAGAAACTTTTCTTGCCTCAGACCGATGTCAAACAAAGTTAATAATTGTATTTCATGTGGGAAGCAAATACCGCATAAGGATTTCCATTCCCCCTGTATTCCTTGTTTAGGCCTAGACCACAACGTCTCAGTCTGTCGCTTTTGTGCTACATTCAACAAACGCACCATTAAGCGTCGGGCGGAGTTCGCCCAGCATTATTTTGGCAAAACATTTAACTATATTATGTTGTCGGATACTCCGACTCCAGTTTTGTCTAAAAAGCGCAAAGATAAGGACCGACACACGAGGTCCGCGGCCTCTACCGACACCACGCCAAAGCCGACTACACGTGGTCCGGTCCTCAGAGAGGCGCCTACGCAGCCCATGACTACCGACGACACTTCATTGGCGGTGTCTCCTGTGCCCGAGGTCGCAGGCTCCTCGGCCCACACCCCGACTACAGATACTGAAGCCACTCTTGGCGGTGAATCTCAAAATGTGGACAGGTCCACCTCCTCTCAAGGTGTCTTCAGACCTTCCTCTTCTTTTTCCATCAAGGCTTTCACTAAGTCTAAAGCAGCCATCCATTCCAAGAGACAAGCTACACAGGGCCCATCTCCAGGCCCCATGCCTAAAAAACAGATGCTTAAAATGGCTGAGGATTTAATTACTCTTATCAGGGTTCTCAACCCCCGGACAAAAGGCCCAGGGTGGAGGAAGAATCCCCCTCCTCTGATCAGGGCTCCATTATTTCAGAGCACTCTGATGATCAGGAACATTCTTACTCCCCTTTTGAAGACTCTGATGCAGAGGAGTCCATTCCCTCTGTATCCCCCCAGAGGATTACTCATTTGGGGAAACTTTGCATACCTTAAGAGAACACTTCCACTGGGAAGGCCAAGATTATTCAGATTCCAAGAAAAGGCTTAGGGAATTTCTCTTGCTACCTCAGCACAGGCCTCTGGCTAGACCTCCTGTCTTGGACATACTAGATGATGTCTACTCGGAGGCCTGCCTTAACCTGGATTCTCTACCTCCAGCCCCAGTCAAGCCTGACAGGTACTACAGGGTTCCTGACTCGCACCAATTTCTATACAAAAGCCATGCTGCTGACCCAGAAACCATCTCACAGGGCCCCAAGGGAATTAAGGCCTCCACTGCTAAAAATCCATTACCTTCCGAGAGAGATTCCAGATCCTTAGAAAGGTGGGGAAAAAAGGTATATACCTCGGCTACCTTAACCATGAGGGCATTAAATTGTCAGTTCCATATGCTAAAGTACCAACAGTTTTTGTTATCACAATTGAAAAGTAAAATGTCACAACCTGAACAACCAGACTTGAAGGAGTTGCAGGATTTGATGCATAGTGCAGAACAAGTGGGTAAACATACCTTACAATGTGGTTTTGATGCTCTAGAGGCCTCATGTAGAGCTGCTGTTACAGGATCAGTCATACGTAGACATGCCTGGCTCAAGGAACAAACCTTGCCAGATCATGTCAAAGCTAAATTACTAGATGCCCCTCTACAAAAGGATGTATTATTTGGTGCTAATGCTGAGGAGGTATTAAGGAAAATGGAGGAAAAGGCTAAATCAGTGCAAACTGTGAAAGATTTTCTACAGGTACAACCCCACGCTTCAGTAGAAATTGGCCTTCCAAAAATTGGTCCTTTCCAGCCACGGACAGACCCCAAAGAGGTAGATACAGGCGCCCGAGGGGCAGAGGGCAATCCCAAGGATCGTTTAGAGGCAGACAATGGCAAGCTCCTACACAAAGAGGTGCTGAGGATAACTCACAACCATTCAGAAAGCAAGCCCAATGACTTTCCCCTTTGCATACCAAGCAAGACTCAAATGGCAGCACCCTTAGGCGGAAAACTGACATTATTTTCAAAAAATTGGCATATTGTCACAAAAGACAAATGGATCCTGGGCATTATAAACAGAGGCTACAGATTCCATTTTCACACCCTTCCAAAATGAGAGGCATGCCAAACCTGCCACACAATCAAAGGGCAGAGGCACAAAGACAAATTACAGATCTCATAGACATGAAAGCTATTCAAGAGGTACCTACGCACGAACAAGGTCAAGGTTTTTATTCCAGACTATTCCTGGTACCAAGGAAGGGAAAAGATTGGAGACCTATTTTGGACCTATCCATCCTAAACACATTTCTACTGTTACCAAAATTCAAGATGCTCACTCTACAGCAGCTTCTTCCCATGCTGGGCAAGGAGTCTTGGCTGGTAACATTGGACCTCAAGGAGGCATACCTGCATGTCCCAATCAGGCAAAATTGCAGAAGATACCTCAGATTTCTTGCAGGTTCAACCCATTATCAATTCTCTGCATTGCCCTTTGGCTTATCTACTGCGCCCAGAGTATTCACGAAATGCCTGGCATCAGTAATTGCCTACTGCAGACTTCAAGGGATACAGATATACCCCTATTTGGCCGACTGCCTGATCCAAGCGGACAGCAAGCACATTCTTCTGAAACATCTGGCTTATGTAATAATGTTGTTGAATTCTCTGGGATACACAGTCAACAAAAAGAAATCAAGGCTAATACCCTCTCGGAAAATAATTTTCCTGGGTGACAACTTGGACACAAACACCCAGACGGCCTACCTCACGCCAGAGAAGCAGGGGCAACTAACTCAATACTTCAGAGCACTAGCAAATTGCACCAGGCTGACTGCAAGGAAAATCCTGCAGGCTCTGGGATTCATGGCATCTTGCATCTTACTAATCCCATGTGCAAAGCTGCATATGAGGAAACTTCAATGGTACCTGAAAAACCTATGGTCTCAACACAGCCACAGTTTGGAAACAATAATACCACTAATTCCATGTCTACAAAAGGAATTTCTGTGGTGGGCTCAAGCATGCCAAACAAACACAGGTCTCCCATTCAGCAAGCCTCAAGCAAATCAAGTCATCACAACAGACGCCTCGGACTACGCCTGAGGGGCGCACATGACAGATCGGTGCATTCAGGGCAAATGTTCCCAAAAAGAAAAGCACCTTCACATCAATCAAAAGGAAATGCTAGCAGTAATAAATGCTATTATAGCTTTCAAAGACCTTCTGCATCCAGGTCAACTATTGATAAGAACGGACAACACCACAGTAATGTGGTACATAAACAAACAGGGAGGAACACATTCATACCCCCTATGCAGACTGGCCATGTCACTTTGGAACATGGCAATAGACTTACAAATCGAACTACAAGCACAGTACTTGCCAGGCAAGGAAAACACGCTGGCAGACCACCTAAGCAGAAATATGACAGATCCACACAAATGGAAGTTGCATCCTCAAGTTTTTACAGAGATAATCTAAGCATGGGGAACGCCAGACATAGATCTCTTTGCCTCCCACAAAAATCACCAATTGACAAAATTCTGCTCAAGGATTTTTCATGCAAAGGCCTGGAGAGTGGACGCTCTCTCTTTCAGTTGTACATCAATGACAGTTTATGCCTTCTCACCTCTTCCTCTGCTGCCCAAAGTTCTATTGAAAACCAGAGCAGACAGACCAAAGATGATTCTCATTGCTCCAGACTGGCCAAGACAACACTGGTACCCACTCCTGAGGAGCCTGACGCATTCCCCACCATGGACCCTGCCTCTAATGCCTCTTCTCCTGACTCAGCACAGCTTCAAAACTCTTCACAGTCAGCTAAAAACACTCAATCTAGCCGCATGGAAGATTCCTTAGCATCACAACAGACCCTACTCTCCAAGGAGGTGCAGGATGTCATTTTGGAGGCCAGAAGGCCGTCTACTAGAAAAGCTTACTCTGCAAAATGGAAACGGTTTTGTGTCTGAATGAGAAAAGGGCCAGGATCCTGGAAAACTGAATTTACCTCAAATATTACAGTATCTAGCTGAGCTGCTAAGCAGTGGACTTTCATTCTCCTCCATCAAAATCCATGCCTCAGCCATTTCTGCAGAATACAACACTGATCCACCCTTATTCTCTCACCCCCTCTTAAGACAGTTCCTCAGAGGGGCTAAGAATCTAAACCCCCCAAGGAAACAACCAATACCTGCTTGGGATCTCAATTTCATTCTGGAAAAACTGACCTTGCCTCCTTTTGAGCCAGCTGCCTCATCAGATTTGCAATATTTGTCCTGGAAAACAGTTTTCCTTCTGGCTATTACCTCAGCTCGTAGAGTTTCAGAACTACAAGCTCTCATGGCTGTGCAGCCTTTTATCATCTTCCATCAGGACAGAGTTTCATTACGAACTAACCCGTCCTTTATGCCAAAAGTGGTATCCAGGGTAGCTTTGAATCAGGCCATACACTTACCTACCTTTTATCCTAATCCTCAAAACAAAGGGGAGAGATTACTATATTCCTTGGACATCCACAGACAACTGTGTTATTATTTGGACAGAACAAAGCCTTTCAGAAAATCAGAACAGCTCTTTGTGTCCTATGCTATAAGGAGCTCAAGGAAAGCCAATTTCCAAACAGACAATCTCAAAATGGATAGCCCACTGCATACGCTTTTGCTATTCTTTTCATGGCAAAACTGTACCTACAGGCATCAGATCTCACTCCACAAGGGCCACGGCTACCTCTGCAGCCTTTCTCAGAGGAGTTCCTACCAAAGATATTTTAGAAGCAGCCACTTGGAGTTCTGTGCATACCTTCTCCAAGCACTACCACCTTCCACTATACTCCAAATCTAGAGCGGGCTTTGCCACTGCAGTCTTGCAGGGCATTCTGGCTCCTCTTAGTTCCACCTAGTGCCTACCACCCCTTTCTTAGCTTTGGGATTCTACCCATCTGTTATGACTGCAGCTGTATGCACGATGAACATAGTACAGTTTTGTACCTACCATAAATGTAGATGTTCGAGTGCTAATACAGCTGCAGTCCAGGTTTACCTCCCTCCTTCCCCTCTTGGGACAGGCCTATTGGCTAACATATCCTCATGCAACCAGATTGGGGTATTCATTCATGATGTATTTGCTTGCACTACTGTATTTTGATTATATGACATTGCTTTATTACACAAATTTATGTATTGCCTTCCTTCTGGGGGCACCTGACATCTGGGGCAAGAAAAACTGAAGAAAATGGCGTCGGCTAGTTCTTTTATACCCCTGTCGCACTGACGTCAGGGAAGAAGCGACGACGGACCTAGACTTTAGAATTCGGCCGACCGAGGACCCGCCTGACGGCAGGAGAACCCATCTGTTATGACTGCAGCTGTATTAGCACTCGAACATCTACATTTATGGTAGGTACAAAACTGTACTTTCTGTCATTAGGAGGCATGCTTGGTTAAAGGAACAGAATCTGCATGATCATTTTAAAGCAAAATTACTAGATGCTGCATTACAGCATGATACTTTATTTGGTGTTAAAGCAGAGGAGGTGTTAAAAAAAATGTAGGACAAAGCGAAATCTATGCAAACGGTAAAGGATTTCTTACAGGTACAGCCACCCAGATTTAGCAGGAACTGGCCTACAAAGTATTGATCCTTTCCGATGTCAGACAGGCCACAAAGAGGCAGATACAGATGCCCCAGAGGCAGATCCCAGCCCCAGGACTCATACAGGCCTAAACAGTGGGGTTCTTCTACCTCCAAAAGCGGAGAAGACAAATCACAGCCATACAGGAAACAGTCCAGATGACTTCCCTCTGCCAGCACCAAGCACTTATCTTTTGGCTGCCCCCTTAGGGGGAAAACTAGCACTTTTTTCTCCAAATTGGCACATGATCACCCAGGACAAATGGGTCTTTAATATAGTGTCCCAGGGCTACAGGTTCCACTTTCATACCCTGCCAAGGGCAAAAGGTATGCCAGACCTGCCACACAATCAATGGGCAGAGGCACAAAAACAAGTTTCATCCCTCATGGACATGAGGGCCATTCAGCAAGTACCACAGCAAGAGCAGGGACAAGGATTTTACTCAAGACTTTTCTTGGAACCCAGAAAGAACAAAGCCTGGAGACCAATACTGGACCTGTCTATTCTATATACATTTCTGGACGTTCCAAAATTCAAAATGTTAACTCTGCAGCAGCTTCTGCCCATGCTGGGCAAGAACGCTTGGCTTGTAACCTTGGACCTAAAAGAGGCGTACCTGCATGTACCAATCAGACAATCTTGCAGAAGATACCTCAGATTCATAGCTGGCTCAATGCACTACCAATTCTGTGCACTGCCCTTTGGCTTATCTACTGTGCCCCGGGTCTTCACAAAATGCCTGGCACCAGTAATTGCATTTTGCAGACAAAGAGGAATTCAAATATATCCTTACTTGGACGATTGCCTTATTCAAGCCGAGAACAAGGACATTCTACTAAAGCATTTGGCGTTTGTAAAAAGATTATTAATTTGCCTAGGGTACACAGTAAACGAAAATGAATCAAAACTATTACCCTCTCAAGAGATAATATTCCTGGGTGCAAGCTTAAATACAACTGCCTAGATGGCTTATCTCACGTCAGACAAGCAAAGGCAACTGACTTCTTACTTCAAAATGTTGGCAACAAAGACCCAGTTATCTGCAAGGAAAATTCTGCAGGCTTTGGGCTTCATGGCATCCTGCATTCTGCTAATTCCATATGCATATGAGGAAACTACAATGGTATCTAAAAAGTGTTTGGACTCAACATTGTCACAGTCTGGAAACATTAATTACCCTCATTCCTTGCCTGCAACAGGATTTTCGATGGTGGGCACAGGCCTGTCACCACAACAAGGGACAGCCATTCACCCTACCCACAACCAGGCAGACAATAACAACAGATGCATCAGATTATGCCTGGGGAGCCCACATGGCAGGAAAATGTATTCAGGGCACATGGCCCACAAGCCAAATGCATCTTCATATCAATCAAAAAGAGATGCTAGCTGTTCAAAATGCCCTGACAGCTTTCAAGGATCTTCTTCATCCAGGACAACTACTGATAAAGACAGACAATACTACAGTCATGGGGTACATAAACAAGCAGGGAGGCACACATTTCTACCCCCTATGCAGACAAGCCATGACCTTGTGGGACACAACATTGACTTTTCAAGTACACCTGCAAGCATAATTCCTGCCAGGAAAGAAAAATTCTCTGGCAGACGAACTAAGCAGAAACCTCACGGATCCCCATGAGTGGCAACTGGATCCACAAGTGTTCAGCAAGATAACAAAGAAATGAGGATGCCCAGACATAGACAGATTTGCCTCCCCTCACAACTGCCAACTACAGAGATTCTGCACAAGGACTTATCACAAGCAAGCATGGAAAGTCGATGCTCTATCATTCAGCTGGAAAAACCTAACAGTATATGCCTTTCCTCCTCTGCCTCTCCTTTCCAAGGTACTCCTAAAGGTCAGACAAGAGAAACCAAACATGATTCTGATTGCTCCAGAGTGGCCCCGCCAGCACTGGTACCCAATCCTAAAGAGCTTGTCTCAGGGCCCAGCCTGGACATTGCCTCTAATTTCTCACTTACTGACTCAACGAAACAATCAGATCCTGCACAGCCAACTCAGAACCCTAAATCTGGCAGCATGGCGGATAATGTAGCCATTCAGAACACACCTCTCTCTAAAGCAGTGATGGATGTTATTTTGGAGGCCAGGAGGCCCAGTACCAGGAAATCTTATGCAGAAAATGGAAAAGATTCTGTGCTTGGAACCAGGCACAAGGAATTGACATGTCTGTACCAAATATTCCTCAGATTTTAGAATACCTAACTGAGATGCTGGACAAAGGCTTATCTTTTTCATCAATTAAAATCCATGCCTCTGCCATTTCAGCTCATTATAATACGGAACCACCAATTTTTTCACATCCGTTGCTAAGGCAGTACCTCAGAGGGGCCAAAAACATAAGACCCCCAAGGAGAGCACCAATACCTGCATGGGACCTTAATTATGTCTTGGAAAAACTCACTCTACTGCCTTTTGAGCCAGCCAATACAGCTGAAATAAAGTTCTTATCTTGGAAAACAGCTCTGCTCCTAGCAATAACCTCTGCAAGACGAGTCTCAGAGTTACAGGCACTCATGGCTGTGGAACCTTTTATCATCTTCCATCCAGACAGGGTTTCTCTGAGGACTAACCCCACTTTTATGCCTAAGGTAGTGTCCAGTGTGGCCCTTAACCAAACCATTCATTTGCCTACTTTTTATCCAAACCCACAGAATAAGGGTGAGAGACTCCTGCATTCTTTGGACATACACAGACAGCTACGCTTCTACTTGGACAGAACTAAAGCTTTCAGAAAGACTGAGCAACTCTTAGTGGCATATGCTGCAGGATCACAAGGAAAGGCTATCTCAAAGTAGACTATTTCAAAATGGATAGGCCACTGTATTCGTTTCTGCTATTCACAATATGGCAAATCAGTGCCTAAGGGCATTAGGCCACATTCAACCAGAGCAGCAGCCACTTCAGCAGCCTTCCTCAGAGGAGTTCCAACCAAAGACATTTTAGAGGCTGCAACCTGGAGCTCAGTGCACACTTTTACCAAGCACTACCACTTACCTCTCTACTCTAAATCCAGAGCAGGCTTTGCCACTGCAGTTCTGCAGGGCCTTATAGCCTCTCCTAATCCTGTTTAGACCCAGCCACCCAACCTCAGCTTTGGGATTCAACCCAAGTGTAATGACTGCAGCAGTGAAACACGATGAACATAGTAAAGTTGTGTACCTACCATAAATGTAGATGTTCGAGTGTATTCACTGTTGCAGTCCAGGTTACCCACCCACCATCCCCCTTTTTCTTTGCTGGGACTTATCTGTACTTCTCTATCCTATACAACCTATGTGGTGTATTTGCTTGTAGAGGAAGGAAATGTTTATTTTACTGCATGCATACTTATTGGCATAATTTTTAGCCTTCCTCTTTGGGGGCACCTGACATCTGGGGCAAAAAGAACTGAAGAAAATGGCGTTGACTGCATCTTTTATACCCCTGGCGTACTGACTTCAGGGAAGAGGCGACAGCAACCGACGCCGGACCTAGACTTTGGAATTCAGGCCAACTGCAGGTAGCCTGCCAGCAGAATAACCCAAGTGTAATGACTGCAACAGTGAATACACTCAAACATCTACATTTATGGTAGGTACACAACTGTACTTTCCTTGTTAAGAGGGCACTTGGCGCCCCATCCTGGATTTATCCATTCTGGACACCTCCCTGGTGGTCCCCAAATTCAAAATGCTAACTTTGCAGCAGCTGCTGCCTATGCTGACAAAAATGCATGATTAGTGACCGTAGACCAGAAAGATGCCTACCTCCACATCCCCATAAGGGAATCCTGCAGGAAATTCCTGCACCTCAAAGCAGGCTCACAACACTTTCAGTTCTCTGTGCTACCCTTTGGCTTATCTACTGCTCCCAGGGTATTCACCAAATGCTTAGCCCCAGCCATAGCATTTTGCAGACAGAAGAAATATACAGATTTACCCTTATCTGGACGACGGCCTCATTCAGGCAGAGTGCAAAGAAAAGCTGCTGCAGGACCTCCTCTGTGTCAAAACCCTCCTAACCTCCTTAGGGTTCCTCATCATTGAGAAGAGTTCAAAGCAAACACCCTCCAGGAAGATCATTTTCTTGGGAGCACTGCTGGACACAGCATCCCAAATGGCCTTCCTATCCCCAGAAAAACAGAGTTTCCTGCCTGTCTACTTTACCCAGCTGACTTCCAGAAGTCATCTTATTGTGAGGAAGTTCCTGCAAGCCTTGGAGTACATGGCATCTTGCATCCTCCTAATTCCTGTGGCCAAGCTTCACATGAGAAAACTTCAGTGGTATCTAAAGAACCTTTGGTGTCAGCACTCTCTCCCTCTGATCCCCTGTATAAGGGCCGAGTTTCTCTGGTGGGCAGGGGCCTGTGCCAAGAACAAGGGTCTTCCCTTCATCCTCTGCCCACCCGGGCAGACCATCAGCACCGATGCCTCAGACATTGCTTGGGGCGCTCACCTAGCAGGCAGGTGCACCCAAGGTCTTTGGGATGCCCAGCACCTTCCCTTACACATCGGTTAGCAATCTGACTACCGTAGTTCACAAAAGACGCAAAGAAAAAGACAGAGACAGACCGTCGAGGTCCAAAACCGACGACAAAGCTTCTCCTAAGCCAGTCGCTGTTTCGCCGGTACTCAGTGAGGCGCTTTCGCAGCCCCTGATTCCCGCTACATTTGAGTCGCAGGCCTCTGCCGAGACCCATTCGGAGTCCGGTATGCCGCAAGATTCTCAGGCACCAGCTTCTGAGGGTGTTTTCAGACCTCAACATTTTTATATTAAACCATTGCCAGCAACAAAAACAAGGTCAAAAATAACTTCTATGTCTAAAAAACCGATGCATGAGCCACGTGCTCAGGCCCCTATACCTAAAAAACAGATTATCAAAATGGCTGAGGATTTATTTGCCTTGATCAGGGGTTCCCAACCCCCCCCCGCTAAGAGGCCTAGACAAGACACTGATTATGAATCTTCAGACCAGGTTTCCATTTCTTCTGATTCCTCTTCTGATCAGGAATTTTCTATCCCACCCTATGAGGATTCTGGTGCGGAGGAATCCATCCCATCTGCATCTCCTCCTGAGGATTACTTTTTTGGAGAAACTTTGCATACTTTAAGGGAACATTTTCACTGGGAGAGTCAGGACTTCTCTGAATCAAAAGAGGCTTGGGGATTTCCTTCTTCTTCCTCAGCATAGGCCTTTGGCTATACCTTCTGTATTAGACATTGTTGATGATGTGTTTTTGGAATCAAGCATGGCTTCTGATTCCCTACCTCCGGCTCCTAGTAAGCCAGACAGATATTACAGGGTTCCTGACTCCCTCAAATTTCTATTCAAAAACCCTGCTGCTGACCCTGAGACTATTTCACAGGGTCCCAAAGGTGTTAAGGCCTCTACAGCCAAAACTCCTACCTCCCTCTGATAGAGATTCCGGGGCGATGGATAGATGGGGAAAGAAGGTTTATACGTCTGCTACCTTGGCAATCAGAGCCTTAAACTGCCAGTTTCATATGCTTAAGTATCAACAGCATGTTATGGGCCTATTGAAACAGAAAATGATGTTGATTTCTGATTGTGTGGAAAATAAAGAGTTACAGGAATTATTGCATTCAGCAGAACAGGTTGGAAAGCATACTTTGCAATGTGGTTTTGATTCCTTGGAGGCCTCTTGCAGGGCCACAGTTACTGGATCTGTGATTAGAAGGCATGCCTGGCTCAAGGAGCAAAATCTGCCTGATCATGTTAAAGCTAAATTGTTGGATGCCCCCTTGCAGCATGACACTCTGTTTGGTAATAAGGCAGAAGAGGTTTTAAAGAAAATGGAAGATAAAGCTAAATCTATGCAAACTGTAAAAGATTTCTTGTAAGTGCAGCCACCCAGGTTCAGTAGGCACTGGCCTACTAAAAATTCTTCCTTTCCTGTGTCCAACAGACCCACTCAAGGCAAATCGAGGCTCCAGATACCAATCACAGGGTTCTTACAGGTCAAAGCAATGGGGTGCCTCCACTTCCAAATCTGGAGGAAACAAAGGACAACCCTACAGTAAGCAGTCTCAATGACTTTCCTCTACCATCACCAAGCACTTATCTTTTGGCAGCCCCCTTGGAGGGGGAAACTAGCACTTCATGTTCAAAATTGGCAGTTAATTACCCAGGACAAGTGGGTATTGAACATAGTATCCCAGGGGTACAGATTTCATTTCCATACTTTGCCAATTCCAAACGGGTGGCCGGATCTGCCACAAAATCAGTGGGCAGAGGCTCAGAAAGAAGTTATGTCCCTCATGGATATGAGGGCTATTCAACCAGTACCAGAAAAGGAAAAAGGCCAAGGTTTTTATTCAAGACTTTTTCTGGTACCCAGAAAAGACAATTCCTGGTGTCCAATACTGGATTTATTGATTTTGAACACGTTCCTGGACATTCCAAAATTCAAAATGCTGACTTTATAACAGCTACTGCTTATGCTGGGCAGAAACGCTTGGTTAGTGACTCTAGACTTAAAAGAGGCATACCTGCATATCCCAATAAGGGAATCATGCAGAAGATACCTCTGCTTCAAGGCAGGGTTTTTGCATTACCAATTCTCTGCACTGCCCTTTGGCTTATCTACTGTGCCCAGGGTCTTTACAAAGTGCCTGGCACCAGTAATTGCATTCTGCAGGCAAAGAGGCATACAAATTTATCCTTATCTGGATGACTGTCTCATTCAAGCAGAGGACAAGGACACTCTTCTTCAACATCTGGTGTTTGTAATAAGGCTTCTAACATGCCTAGGGTACACAGTAAATGAAAAGAAATCCCAACTGGTACCCTCTCAAATAATTACATTCCTGGGTGCAAGCTTGAATACAACTGCCCAGATGGCTTACCTTACGCCAGACAAACAAAGGCAACTGACAATATACTTCAAACAAATGGCAACAAAAACCCAGTTATCTGCAAGACAAATTCTGCAGGCTTTGGGGTTCATGGCATCCTGCATTCTACTAATTCCATATGCAAGACTGCATATGAGGAAACTTCAATGGTACCTAAAAAGTTTATGGAGCCAACATTGTCACAGTCTGGAAACAATGATTCCTCTCATTCCCTGCCTACAACAGGAGTTTATTTGGTGGGCGGAGACATGTCACCAAAACAAGGGACTGTCATTCACTCTACCCCCTGCCACCCAAACCCTAACTACAGACACATCAGACTATGCTTGGGGGGCCCACCTGGCGGGGAGATGCATTCAGGGCAAATGGACCCCAAAACAAATGCATCTGCATATCAACCAGCTGGCTAGCTGTTCAGAATGCTCTGACAGCCTTCAAGGACTTACTTCATCCAGGACAACTACTGATAAAGAAGGACAGCACCATGGTTATGTGGTACATAAACATGCAGGGGGGTACACATTCCTACCCCCTTTGCAGACTAGTCATGGCATTGTGGAACACAGCTTTGACTTAACCAAATACACCTTCAAACTCAATTCCTGCCAGGAAAACAAAATACTCTGGCAGACGACCTAAGCAGAAATCTTATGGACCCACATGAATGGAAACTGGATCCACAAATCTTCAGCATGTTAACACGGAAATGGGGGAGCCCAGACATAGATCTATTTGCCTCTCCCCAAAATTATCAGCTGGACACATTCTGCACAAGAATTCATCACAAAACAGCATGGAAAGTGGATGCCCTATCCTTCAGTTGGAAAAACCTATCAATCTATGCCTTTCCCCGTCTGCCTCTTCTCTCCAAAGTCTTACTAAAAGTCAGACAGGAAAAAACAAAAATGATCCTAGTTGCTCCGGACTGACCTCGACAACACTGGTACCCACTTCTAAGGAATATTTCTCAACTTCCTCCTTGGTACTTGCCTCAAATACCTCATCTACTGTCTCAGCAGAACAATCAAATTCTGCACACTCATCTCCAAACTCTGAACCTTGCCGCATGGCTGATCATTTAATTATTCAAACAACAGCTCTCAGTAAATCTGTGATGGATGTCATTTTGGAAGCCAGAAGGCCTAGTACTAAAAAATCTTATGCTGATAAATGGAAGAGATTCTGTGCTTGGTACCAAGCACAAGGAACAGACACAGCAAAGCCCAATATTCCTCAGATTTTACAATATTTGACTGAGATGCTTGACAAGGGCCTATCTTTTTCTTCAATAAAAATCCATGCCTCTGCCATCTCGGCTCATTACAACACAGAGCCTCCCCTCTTTTCTCATCCTCTGCTTAAACAGTATCTTAGAGGGGCCAAAAATTTAAGGCCTCCCAGAAGATGACCAACTCCTGCATGGGACCTCAATTTTGTGCTGGAAAAACTCACCCTGCCTCCTTTTGAACCAGCAGCTACTCCGAATATAAAATTTCTATCTTGGAAAACAGCTTTTCTCTTGGCAGTGACTTCAGCAAGAAGGGTTTCAGAACTACAGGCTCTCATGACTGTGGAGCCTTTTATTACATTTTAGCCGGACAGGGTGTCCCTCAGGACCAGTCCTTCTTTTATGCCTGAGGTGGTATCCAATGTGGCTCTTAACCAGACAATTCACCTGCCAACTTGTTACCCAAATCCGCAGAACAGGGGAGTGGGGGGCAGATTCTGCATTCACTGGACGTACACAGACAACTAAGATTCTACTTAAACAGGACCAAATCTCTAAGAAAGTCTGAGCAACTACTGGTAGCATTTGCTGCAGGGTCAGAGGGGAAGGCTATATCAAAACAGACTATTTCTAAGTGGATAAAGCCACTGCATTCGTTTCTGCTACCTGCACTATGGTAAACCTGTGACTAAGGGGATTAGATCTCATTCCACCAGGGCTGCCTCTACCTCAGTAGCTTTTATCAGAGGGGTTCCAACCAAAGACATTCTAGAGGCTGCTACTTGGAGCACTGTTCATACCTTCACAAAGCATTATCATTTGCCTCTCTTCTCCAAATCCAGGGCAGGCTTTTCCACTGCAGTTCTGCAGGGCCTTATAGTCACTCTTAATGCTGTTTAGCTCCATCCTCCCATCCATAACTTTGGGATTCTACCCAATTGTAATGACTGCAACAGTGAAACATGAAGAACATAGTACAGTTGTGTACACTTACCATAAATGTAGATGTTCGAGTGTATTTACTGTTGCAGTCCGGGTTACCCACCCGCCATCCCCCATTCTATAACTTTTCTTTCCTTCACTATACTTAAAAGCCTTTGTGGTGTATTTGCTTTTAGTTGAAGGTAAATGTTATGTTTCTAAGGTGCATTTATATATTTACTGTTTATTATATATTTTTGCTCCCCATTTGGGGGGGCACCTGACATCTGGGGCAAGAAAAACTGATTAAAACGGCGTCGGCTGCATGTTTTATACCTTTGACGACCTGACGTCATGGAAGAGGAGACAGCAACTGACGCAGGACCCAAGACTTTGTTATTCAGGCTGACTGAGGGCAACCTGCCAGCAGATTACCCAAATGTAATGACTGCAACAGGGAATACACTCGAACATCTACATTTATGGTAAGTGTACACAACTGTACTTTTTTTCTCCTCCACTGATGACTAAATTCTACAATGGGATGATTCTACTTGTTACAGAGCTCCAGTTCTAGCACTGGTCTGGAACTGCACATGGCTTTGGGAGTCATAAAAGTGTTCCACTCGGCTTAAAGAAGCATCACAGTAGGCCAGTGAGTTCTGGATGACTTGCTGTCATGTTCTCAAGTTCAGTCATTTCCCTCCCACTTTCATCCCTCTCAGAAAGAGTTCAAATGAAAGACCATTGCATCTCAGTGGAATTCTTGTGAGAGAGAGGCCTAGACTTACTGCTCAAAGGATCTATAAAAAGCTATCCTTATTTTGGATTTTACAAGGGCTTCGTATTTTTACCTCTGCCTCTCTCTGGCCCCAAAGGGAGTGGAGCAGTTCTTGTCTATTTTTGACCTAAAAACATCACAGCAAAATCACTGCATGTCATTTCAGAAGGTCACTCTGGCAGGGCTTAGTCACTTGCATCTGCAAGGTACCTGGATGGTTTTGCTGGACATGACTGACACATTCTGACAAATAAGACATTTTCAGACCACCTAACAGACGTCTCTCTTTGTGTGTGTGTGTGTGTGTGTGTGTGTGTGTGTGTGTGTGTGTGTGTGTGTGTGTGTGTGTGTGTGTGTGTGCGCGCGCATCCTTTCCAATAGACAAGTGCTATCAATTGAGCCCTTTTCAGCAAGCATAGTGTTTACCAAGGTGTTGACAGTGGTGCTGAGTCCTTGCAGGAGATGAATGACTAGATCCTGGTCACTTACCCAGGATAATCCCTGGAAAAGTCATTGCAATGTTTGCCTTCTTAGTTTTAGTTGGAGGGTTGACATGAAAAATTGTAGAAAGTCTTCTCTGACTTGTGCTTGGAGCACTGGCTCAATGAGGACAGAAATGGACACACTCCAAGGTTAGCTCTTCCTGTTCTTAGAATAACCCGAGGGATCAATCCTTGGCTGACAGAGTGATGTTACAGCGCAGGATCCAGTTACCTGTAGACAATTGTATGACCCAATTCATCCATAGTCAAAGTGCATAGGTCAGCTATTTCTGCACATCACAAACTTCAGAGGTAAAGTCTGTAGTTCAGAAACCGTCCTTTAAAAGGAGGGATGTACCTCCATCATTCTCTAAATGATCCCTAACCTCTGTGGGATTTAAAATTTATGTCCAAAAGGTTCACATGTCTGTAATATGCTGCTATGTGCTTGAATAGTTCTTCTGATGGAAGATGCTCTTTCTGGTGGACATCTCTTCCTCTCATAAAAATCTCAAAGCTTTAATATCTCGGGTATAATGAATTTTATTTGGTCTTTCACAGGGATTTGTTATCCCTAAAGATAACTGCACATTTCCTCCAAGTCCATTTTGGAGCTGTCGCTCCAGTCAAATCATCTTCCTTTTCTTCTGTATGGAAGCAGAAACCAGAGGACGGAAGGCTCTTCACATCCTGCAAGCTCACTGCCAGCTCAGCTATTATTTGAGACAGGTACGTAATATCAGAAGGATATCATAAGGAACGGACCTTAGGTTAACCTCATTAAGTTACACAGATAAGGGCTTGTAGCTATCAACCAGACCCTTTTCAAGTAGTCTGCCAACTATATTATCTCCTGCTTTGAGGTAGCAAACCACCCACATGTCAATACTGCAGTCAAAGCCAACTCCACTAAGTGAGTTTAAGCCTTCACTGAGCTTGTTTCAACAATACATCCACTCGCAAACAGTGCTTGCTTCAAGAGAATGCCTGCCACACACATGTATACAAAAAAAAAACAGTTGCTCATCCATGCTCAGTCTCAAAAAGTACTAATGTCCAATGACTTGACGGTGATTCTGATAGTCGGGCCTTATCTGGTAAGACAGTACTGTAGGTCGCAAGCTTTCTGAGCTCTACACTTGAGCCAGCCTCAGACTCCTTCCACCTGGTGGACTTTCTACTTGGGATTCAGCCCATCCAGGGAACCATCAAGAAGCGCCCTTCAAGTTAGCTGTAACATCATCATAGTCATCATCATCAACTCCACCACCACACCTGTTCCTCCATTTTATACATGGGGTCAGGGTGCCATGACAACTTTCACCATTTTTCTCCTGATTCAGTGCCATTCCCTTACCTTCTGCAATAGTCATGCTAGACTGTCACAGGTCTTCTCTCATACAATCCAGCCATCTCTGTGATAGATATCCTTGTTTCCTCTTGCATACTTTGTGCCTGTCCAAAATCTTCTGCTTTTCTGCACATGTCCAAACCACATAATCTGTTCTCTTTTACCTTCTCTGAATTGGAGTTGCTTCTGATGTCCTCATTTCATCTGTCCCACAGAGTGCATCTTACTACCGATCTCAGGCCTTTCATCTCCATCACCTATAGCTTTCTCAACTGCTCTGCCAGGTGCATCCTACGATAATACTGATTGCACTACTGTTTTACACATATTACTTTTTCAGATTCTTTGGCATTCTTCTATCATACACTGCCCTCTGACACTCTATGCCAGTGGGCTACAGCCCCTTTGATTCTACTTTCTCCTCCTCATTCGAACTTCTCTTCTCCTCGACCAACCCTCCCAGATATCTGAAGCTGTTAACCTGTTCCTCTAACTTACCTTCTATCTGAATTCTCAGCTTTGTCTGATTTCCCTATCTGCTGCCCTTACAACTATTTTATCTGCACTCAGTTTCATCATTTCATCCCATATGTCCTTTAGTTTTGCATTCCACTCCCCTATCCTTTGGTGAAGCTCTTGCTCAGAGTCATCCTGTAAAATCACAATCTGCACATAGTAACTTTGTTCATCTGTCCCTTAGACTTGTTTGCTAATGTAGTCCATCACCACTAGGGACAGCAGTGGGCTAAGAGCTGAACCTTGATACACACCCACTCCCACTGGGAATCCCTCTGCAAAGCCGAACACTGTTCGTACTGGAATCACTGGGTCCTTGTACATAGCCTGCACTAATCCGACCAATATTCTTTGGACTTTGAACAACCCCAGGACTGCCCAAATCAGCTTTCTTTGGACCCTGTCATATGCTTACTACAAGTTGGCTGTAACAAGTAACTCCTTGACAGGTCAGGAATATCTTCCCTCTCCTGTGTAACATATGAATATTTGTCAGAATGCAAAGCATTCAACAAGAGACACTGTAGAGGAACTACTGGCTCCCGTGAAGCACTAAATCAGACTTGTTCTAATTTTTTACATTTGCTGATATTCATACTCTATTTAGCAGCTATATTTTCTCTTGACATTCTCTTATGTCCAACCCCATACTAATATATCATCAGTTAAGGCTCTAATGCCTTTCCAGTCATTAGTTATCTGTGCAGTAGCTTTTTGGGAATACTTCTGGTGCTGATAAAATACCAAAAAGACATATAAGGAACCTGTGCCTTTCAGATAGTATATTAAATACCGAGTTCTACTGTCCATTGACCAAAATTACTGTCTGGTTCCTCAGTGGTTTCTACAAGGGGACTGTAGCAGCCACACCATGTTGCTCATGTACACACCTGAGCCTGTGCCCTTGTCAGATGGTCTGCACAAGTTAATTCTTTAGCCCAGACACTAGAAGTCCTCAAGATTTTTCCAGAGCTTTCTTTCCCAACTGGTGCTGGATGAATAATCAAGGGCCCTCAGCTGCAGTGTGGCAGTGTCTTCTCCAAAGCTTTAGACTCCATGCCAGGCAGCTAGATGACAGAGTGTTGTCTGTGGGTCCAGTACTAGGCTGAAGAGTTCACATAGAAGTCAACACAAGAATGTTCAGTTAATTTCTTCACCCATTATGGTTAGGGCTTTTGGAGTGTACCTTCTTGGAAGTCTAAAGAACAGAGCCTGGCTGCCTCCGGACATCCTTGGGTAGCACGTTCAGTAAGTATCTCCATAGGGAAAATGATTCAAGTTTTCTCTGTCATCTTTCTCATAATTCTTATGTTATTATTGGATGGATGAAAGAGATGTTGTTGGACAGACTACATTTTTCCTCCTATTGCTAAAGGTCTACCCTTGGAAAGTCATTGGGTGGTCAGACTTATCCTTCTACTAGTAGAGACTTATCTGTAAATATGTATTTTAACTGTTTGGAACTGTGAAGATTTGTGTATAACCATCTGACACCTGGTGAACTCTTTAATATTGTGTAAAGTCTTGTCAGCTGTCAAAATCCATAAAGTGTGAGACTTGCTGTTTCTCTCCATTTATTCCTGTTGCAGAAACTTATAGGACTTTGTTGGAAGAGTTTTATTTTTTTTCCATAGTTTTCCAAGTTTTATTTGATCTTTTGTGTGCAACTGTCAACATTTTTAATACCCTTTAATACTTTGCAATGTGTTGTGAAAACTACAGTGCAACATGTTAACATGTTTGTACCACTTACCTATATTAAATGTGTCTTGGATTGTGCTTGTGGCTGAAAATGGCTGCAGAATCAAGTTATCAAATCCACAGTAAGTAAAAAATCGTGTTCATCTCAGAGACATCATGCTTGGAGCCCTGTGATTTCTCATTGGGGCCTGAGAATGAAAGGCATTCTGTAACCCTCCCCTGCACATAAGGGTAAGGTAAAGTGCTGTATCATACTATGATGAACATGTAACTGACACATATATGGTGTTAGAAAATTTTATTCGGGAAATGATCGTGCATATGCTGAAGATAAACTCTTCTGAGTATCCTGCGTTAGGTCTACCGCTGGTTTCAGATCTTACTTCCTAAGCATGTTATCTCACACTTGTGAGTAAAGCTTCCATTAGACATAAAGCTTCTGTAAGATATAAGACCCCTAAAATATGAGCCCTGATAAGGATGAGCTAAGGGACCTTCCTCATGATCTACTGGCTCAAATTGGCCTGGGGACCTTCTCATGAGGGAGCCCTCTGGCCATATCCTAGACCAGTTGACTCATGGATCTGCTTCATGGGATGAGTCTGGTTGGTGCAGACTCCAGCTAGTCACCTGGGAAATAGGTGATGCACGAACCCTGGGGTAGCACCTCTTCATGGTGAGAGTCAGTGGTGCACCTCCCCAGGCCACTCATCCACTGCCAAAGCATAGGACCAGTGTATAAAAAATGGGCTTGGCAGCAGTGGTCGGGGGTCATTTTACAGGCTTACCTTTTGGATGTTTAGGCTATTACCTGCTGTTGATATGTTTGTCCTTAATGCAGTGTTGCATCTTATGCTTGGGGCTTCATGGAGGACCTTTCTCATGCTTCCCCCTTGAGAAACTCTTGATGTCTACTACCATCTTTTTGGCTGTAGAGGAAGTCAGAAGTTTTGTTCTGTGGTGTTTTTGATTGGCAGGTTAAATCCATGGTATTTGTGGTAGTTTTTATCCTCACGACCGTCTCTGAGACAATAATGGTAATGCTCTTGCTAGTTTTGGTTTGTAATTTCACAGCTATTCTGACACTTGGTATGTCATTTAGACGTACTGACAATGGAATATGGCAAGAACATAATCTGAACTGCATGAGCGACAAAGAACTGTGGGGATCGACAGATAGAAAGTTGGTAAATGTGCAGGATGCCATTCAGAATGAATGGATAAGTCTAACAGGATGTAACCAGCATTTAGGCTATTGCTGTATTCTACCCCCTTTTCTTGTTGTGCACATTACCTGGCATTTAGTTGCACTGTACATTTGTGCCAAGTCCCAGTGTACATTTGTGAGACATTAAGCTTGGGACACGTCTGTGTAGTAAATGTAGTCAAAATATAACTGTTAATAAATGGGCTCTTGATGTGCCGCTGGTAGTTTGTTCTTCCATGCATGTTACTTTAAGCTTGGTGTGAGGGCAAGCATTTGACCTGTTTTTGATTGCTGCATACATCAGGGCTGCATGCTGTGCTGGGCCACATTAGCTCGGTGCTCATATGCCCGCCTCTGAGTTGGCTTTGCCCAAAATTTAATCATTAATATTCTAGTAGTGCATGCTTACATGACTTGTCATCAAGACATTGCAGTGCATTAAACAGCAGTTACAGCTGACTGTAAAATACTGCTCAAACAAATACAAAAGCTGCATCAACTCTGAGAAAATGTTTGCTTAGACAAGGACACAAAAACTGATTGAAAATTGTTAACATGTAAGAGAATTAAAAGACTGCACTTTGTGTACATCAATGCTTTTTGAAATCTTTTGTAAGATTTAGTATGCTTTTACAAGTTTGTCTTTGTTAAACAGAGCACAAAAGTTATACGATTAGGATATTGTTATAAACAAGGGAGAAACCATTATTTTGCTCCAGAAAAGCCTAGACAATTCAGTGTAATGATACTGATAGTAGTAGTAGTTTTAGAGGGGTTACTTAATGAAAAGAGTGAAGGGTTAATCCGTGTTAAATTATGTAACTTTTTCAGATAAGTTTGTTCAAATCATAAAGAATTACTGGGACATCTTAATTTCTGATGGTAAATTGAGAATTATACAATGCCTACTCTAAAAACGTGCACGCTGATTGGCCAGCCCAACCAGCGTGCCCGTTGTAAATCCGTCAATATACTAACGGAAAAAGGTCCGGTCGCCCGGACTTTTTCCGTTAGTATAAAACACTGTCTCGCTATGTTAAAAGAGTTTAACATAGCGACACAAATTTAAAAAAAGCAACGGAGATCTCCGTTGCTTTTTTTAAAGCTGTCTCGCTATGTTAAACTCCTTTAACATAGCGGCACAGTAAAGCAACGGAGATCTTGCGATCTCCGTTGCTTTTAAACCTGTTCGCTATGTTAAATGAGTTTAACATAGCGAGAGCTTTAAAATAAGCAACGGAGATCTCCGTTGCTTATTTTAAAGCTGTCTCGCCATGTTAAACCCATTTAACATAGCGAAGTAAAGCAACGGAGAACTTGCGTTCTCCGTTGCTTTGCCCACAGCTCTGATGTACTGCGAGGCATCGCAGTACATCAGAACTGCCGAACAGCAGACAGCCGCGGAAGGGCAGCAAAGAGGCATTATACAATGCCATTATTTAAGAAAAGTAATTATTTCTTTTCTTAAATAATGGCATTAGTAATAACCCACTTCTGGTGTGGTAATGCTGGATTTACCCACGGTTGTCTTTGTTTGGTCCCTCGGGCTTCGCCCTCGGGACCAAACCACGCCAACCGTGGGTAAATCCAGCATTACCCACACCCAGGCGTGGGTTATTGCTATAATATTTGTCTGGGGACCTTCTCATGAGGGAACCCTTAGAGCACTTTATATCGGCAAAATATTGTCCTACAAGATGCCTGCAAAAATATCTCATGTTTCACAAGGAAAGTTTGAATGTAATATGAGCAAATTTAGACATAAAGCGAAAAAAGTTAATATTAATGGAACATTTTTTGGAAATGTATTATTATAACTGCCAAAAAATTGTGCTGTTTATGGGATTTATTTTGTAACTGTACAACCCTACTAATGTATATTGGTCAGATTGAAAAGTGAAAGTAAGGTTACAGGGTCATGTGTTTGATAGAGTAATAATTTTGAGAATTTTGTAGTGGCTCATCAATATGACAAACATGGTGAGAATGTTAATTGTTTTTTATTGTTTTGGCACATGTCTGTTTACTGTATGGTGGTGATATGATTATTGTTGTGAATCAGTTAAAACTGTTAACTGATTCAACATGTGATTGTGGGCTGTAGTGGATGTTACAGCTTTAAACCATTTAATTGATAAGGTGTAAATATATATTTAAAGAGATAACCAAATGAGAAAATTTTGATTCTTGGTAGGCAGTATGCCAAAGCGTTAAGCAATTAAAGTTCACTTCGTAAGTTTTTCCTACCTTGTCACAATGTGTTTTGGCGTACATTATTTATACCCCCTATTTAATTTTGCAGGCATATTCAAGCAGACGCCTGCACCACCTTCCTGTTACCTGTTCCTGAGTTGATAGAACATTCCTGATGTCCCTTCTTACCTTTGTAGTCCCTGCTCTCGTAAATCACTGGTCCTTGCAGTCAGTCAGCAGTAGTAGACATTAGAGGTTTGCTATGTGATTAACAGAGCGTATATTGATGCTAGAGCTCTTGCTCAACTAACTTTTAGGTAAGTCTCGTTAATAGTTTATGTAATTTCCCTTGTATCTTCTAGCATTTCTCATGGCTTTATATTAAAGCCTTCTTCCACTGTCCCTCGTGACTTGCACACAGTTTCATTAATTGAATCGCAGTAGACATATGTTAAAAAAAAAAAAAAAAATCCTAGTATACTAAATTATCATTTAGGATTATCTGCTAATGCTTTGCTTCCTATGTCAAGGGTTCAAAGTCTACTTCGTTTTACTTTACATTTTTTTTTTTTTTTTTTAAACACACTTAATTAATATTTGCAAGTATCCCTGGTGAATAGTGGTAACTAAGAAGACTAATTCTGTGCGTGAGGTGGGAGGGTGCAAGTGTCTTTGGTGTCTGATGTCCTCCCTTAAGCCATGTTGTCTTTTTTTTCTGCTAAGTATCTTTAAGGCATCCCTGGTGTCATTCCCCCTGAACCACATCATCTTACTTGAGCCTTAAAGGCACAATATGAAGAGTATCCATGGTGTCTAGTGTTGCCCACTTCCCAATATTGCAGTATTTGCTTGTAAAGTCTAGCAGAGTGTGGAGATGTGACAGTGCCCCCCCCATGTGTATATATATACATATATATATATATATATATATATATATATATATATATATATATGTGTGTATATATATCTATATATATATATATATATATATATATATATAGATATATATACACACACAGACACACCCCCTATCCTACCTATACCCTAACTAGTTAACATACCCCTCTTCCTTGGTGTGCCTCATTAGCAATTACCATGACAGCAGAGACTGTCCAAGATGCTGTAGCACTGTGATAGGACTGTCTCTAAATTTGATATGGTTACTGTGAGTTGTACAAATCATGTTCACCTTAAAGTAACATGTGAAGTTGTTCAATCTCACCATTCATTCTTCACTGACGGGTTCAGAGCCGATCCTTGGCTCCAACACGGCCGACTAGCAAGCTCAAAGTTCTCCAGTAGCTTGAGACCCAACCCCTTTATCCCACAATGCACTGTTAGAATTACCTCAGATCTAGTTTGCCGCGGCACGGATCTCTTGGTTTTCAATTGCTCGAGACTATTATTGGGACTTTTCAACTTTCAGCAAGTTTTATATTTCAATTTTATATCTTTTACTGCTATAACTATATAATATTATCTAATTAGCAGTTTTCTGTTTTTCTCCCCTTTCCCAGTAAAGTCCTTTGATTGCCTTCGGCCCTTTGGCCTTGGGCCTTTGCCCTTTTGGGCTTTTTGATATTGGATTGCTTTAATCCTATTTAACTTCATATAGCTAAATAGTTTGTTACTAGTTGCCTTTCTGGGCTGTGTGTACTGTGTGTAGTTAGTTAGATTAATCCTCTCTAACTTTAACTATCTTATATAGTTAAATAGTGTGTTTTTTTTTAATTTTGTGAATACTAGTTAGTACTATGTCTGAAGAGAAGGAAAAGCATCCAAAGTCTGGGTTTAAAAAATGCCCAGACTGCGGACAAAAGAGGTCCGTTACGGATGCCCATGTGCAGCGTGTATACTGTTTGGGTGAGGTGCACCTGCAGGAGTCATGTAGTATCTGCCACTCCTTTTCTACTAGAGTGCTTGCAGAAAGGAAGAGGAAGTTAATTAATAGGGGTATTATCAAACACCCTTTCTCATAGGCATTGTCTGACCAGGATGGGGTCAGCAAATTGTCCAAATCTTCCTCAGAATCCAGGACAAAGAAAGGAGAAAAGTCAGAAAGTGTTCTGACTTCGGCTCCACTGACTTCGGAGCCTACAGTCTGTTCTTTTCGGAACCGGGACACTGCTCTGGAACCGGTTGCTGAAAAACCTCCCTCTCTACTGCTCCAGTCGGCTCTATCTGTTCACTCATCCAGGTCTTGTCAGCCTGTCCGATCTGGATATGGACCGGCTGGTTCAGAAACTCTTAAAGGCACCAGACCTAGCTAAATTGCTGTTGGCTCAGACCCAGGTGTCGAAGCCGAAGACCATTACTCCTGAATTGTCTGCCCCCCCCCCCCCCGTAGATAAGTCCTTTTTGTCCAAGGAAGTCCCTGTTGATGCCATTGTGGTGGCGGCAGCCACCAAAAAGGAAATGTCTGAGACTTCTTCGTCTATCCATCCTCCTAACAGAGAATCTAGGATCATGGATAGATATGGGAAATGCATGTTTAGTTCAGCGACTTTCTCACTCAGATCACTGAACTACTTGACCCATTTTACCAGACTGCAGAGAGATCTCCTTAAGGAGTTGGAAGGTACTCTTCAGGGTGCTGTAGCTACGAGTGTATCCGACAAAGTTGCCACCCAGCTCGCTACCCTTAATTTGATAGTTAACTCGTCCATGCGTCTTGTATCTTATGCAGCTGATGGTTCGAGTAGAGCAGCAGGTACAGGAATTGCTCTTCGTAGGCATGCCTGGATGTGACTCTATTCCTTCGCGGAACCCTTCAAGTCTTTCTTTATGAATACCCTGTTTGATGGCTCATCCTTGTTTGGGCCAAAGGTGAAGGAGACTTTGACCAGGTGTGAACAAAGAAGGAAAGACTCTGTCTGCTGTCGGAGTCCGTTTTTCCACCCCCACTCGACCCTTTCCTAAAGGTCAGAGGGGAGGAAAGATGTGGTTCCAGAAAGCGCAAGGAGCCTTTCAAGACACACGTGGAGAGCCCCCCCTCCAGAGGCAGAGGAGGGGGTTACAATGGAAGACGCCGCCCTCGCGGCAGAGGGGGTCCACAATACCAGGGTGACAAAGATCACTTCTCTGATCAGTTGTACCAGCGCTCCTAAAGGGAGGCCCGGCTGTCATACTCTGGAGGCAGTCGGGGGTTGCTTGTCTTTGTACCCAGAAGCCTGGCTAGGTATAACAAACGATACTTGGGTACAAAGTATCATTTCCAGAGGGTATTTCATACCGTTCTCCACCGAGCCCCTTCCCGTCAAAAAAATCCCGGACGTTCCACCCAGTCACAGGGGACAAGCAACAATAGAAGTACGCCGATTGCTAGAAAAAAAGAGTCATCCAGCCAGTCCCAGCAGACCAAACAAGATTCAGAACTTAATCAAGATTCTTTTTGGTTCCAAAGAAAACAGGGGACTGGAGACCTGTTTTGGATCTCGGCAGACTCAACCAATTTGTGATGAAAGAGAAGTTCCGAATGGTCACGTTACAGTCCATACTTCCCTTTTTAGGGAAGGACAATTGGATGTGCTTGATCGATCTCAAGGATGCGTACTACCACATAAAGATGGCCAGACCATCCAGGGATCACCTGCATTTCCGGCTGGGAGCCAGTCATTATCAATTCCAAGCTCTGCCCTTTGGTCTCATT